>NW_027109687.1:920450-983095 GCF_000696795.3 Halyomorpha halys
AACGAAAAACGACAGGACTTTTTGAATGCCCTGGTATATCATTCCAAAATAAGGCCTAGTACTTGATTTATTCTAACAGTATTTTCAATCAGGGGAAGAGGGGAAGACACATCGTTCCTAATTGTGCTCGTGAAGCCGTGCCCTTCCCAAGAAAGAAAAGCTGCTATTTGAATTATACCTTAAGTACGCCAATAAAAAATATGAGTAACAAGTATGATTATAATTTAATCCTTCCTTTCGGTGGATGCACTGAAATTCCCACTTATTGAATGTTTTGAACATAAAATAAGTACGGCTACTCTAGATTGCCGTTTTATGTCACAATCTCTTAAGAGGATATCTTAATACCTAAAATGGTTGAAGGGAATCTTTCCCGGCCATCCCGCTTTTTTATTTTCAAACCTCTTTATTTTTATATATGGTTACAGAATACAAATATATATTACAATACATTATATATACAAATTTAATTAATTACATGATATCTTCGTTTGCCGGCCATCCCGTTCCGATTTGGCGAATGCTATCTCACTTTTGAAGCATTTAGTTAGTAAAGAGGAGATTTAAGTTAATAAATCTAACAAAATTTAGAAAGTGTTTGGATTTGGAAAACGTCGTTCAAAGGCGATGTACGAAGGCGTTATAAAAATAAATAAGTAAAAATGATAATATGATTTCTTCAAATAATACAACATATTGCTTCTTTTTTTCGTTTTGTAGGGTTTCGGTCTGTGATGCTTGTGAACTAAATTAGGAACTTTTACGAAATTTCTGCAGCACAATAGCAAAAAAATATATAAACCTTCATGGAAAGGACCACACCTGCTTTACTAATTATTTTTAATTAATTAATTCAGTTTTTCTTGACAAGAATGTATCTATAATGTCTTTTGTACAAATGTCTCTAGTTAAAATATCTCTAGATATGGAATGAGATTAAATTAGAATATATGAATATATAAAAGTAAAATATCAAAGTTTTGGACCTTATAAGCAGTTTATTACTTATGTAATCTTTTTATTTATAGCTAAATTATTGGAGCAGTTTCTTCACGGCCTATCTTTTCTTGATAATGAACCAGATATTTCTTAGAAGCTATTAGAATGATTTTAAAGAATTCTTGAATTAAATTATCCTGTACCATTTAATTATTTTTTGAAATTTTTTTTAAAGTCTGAGAGATATCTTTATTAATGATGGTCCCGGCAGGGTTTTTGCATGTCCGTCATTATGTAGGCCGGCTTAGGGAGGGGCCCTTCTCCTTTCTTTTCTAATGAGGCTGTAACAAGGAGTGATTGATTTTTCAACATAAAATTAAAACGTATTTCTTGTAAATTTGATTTTTAATAAGGTAGGATCAGTTATCATAGACATGAGGGTATCGAGTATTAGATCTAAATTGAATAAATATATTGAACTAAAAATATAATTGAAGAGGATGGTAGGCCGAAATAGATATTATATGAGTTAACAATGTTAACTTAAATTTAGATATTGGAGGAAATAATTATGTTGATAATGTGGAGCTGAAATCCATGAAATTTGATTTGGTGGCACTGGGGTTACTTGGTTGGAGTGTCTTGAGCCTCATATGGGATGGGTCCTCTAAACCATAGTGTGCCGCTTTTGCTAAGGCATATTCTCTGTGTAATGAGTGTAATCAGAAAGAGGATGACCAAAAAAAAAAAAAAAAAAACACTATAGTTTACTAAACTACAGTGGTACTGTAATAGTTTTATACAAACATTATGAATTCTGCAAAATCCTACTAACCGAAGAAAACCTAATTTGCTGTTGTTTGCAAGAGACAATTTTTTTTAAATCCCCAATAGTAAATTTTAAAAAAATTATAACATCTTTCGAAAAGATAAATCTGAATGCAATTCCGCTTGGTTTGGAGTAGCAATAGTAAAGGGGAATATCAACTCAGAATCAATAGCTATCAAATTCTACTTAAAAGTTGTGGCTATGGAGATATTCAAACCTCATCCCAGTCTGAAATATTTATATTCCACGAAATGAAGACTTCACTGCCAATGATATCCAAGCAATAATAGACCGACTTTCAAATCTATCATCAGGAATGGAGACATAACATGCACAACAAATTGTGGTGTTTCACGTATCCAATTATAAAATTAGAGCGGAGAGATAGAAAAATTATAGATACCAATAATTCTATTCTTCTTATTAATGATGGCTACGAATCATATTTTTGAACGAGCGGAATTATTACAACTATTGCTTTATCTTTTGCCGATATTAACACGTTTTACAAAGTGTAAAGAAGTCTACCTAATAACTTTATAATATTAATAAAAAAAAAACGTTTTTCCTTTTTTTAATTTTTATTATTTGCTAATGTAACATGAATTTTTTAGAGCATTAAAACTACTGTAAAACCAGTTGCAGATGAAATTAAATGAACCTATCTAAATACAAAGGCAGTTGGTCGCAATGTTCCGAGTAATTTAGTGACGGTAATGTTGATAAATACGGAAGATCTAGTGGACTTAATTTGCCAGCTTAATTTTAAGCCTATTCGAATCATTTAAGTAACTACAGCCTTTCTATTTCAAGCCCCTTTTAATATATAAGGACTTATGTTAGTTTTCTTCATCCTACTATTAAGGTACTTATATTAGTCAATAAGTTTTATATTGATATTGTTTCTGAGTGGATTTAATCGACAATTATAATTTCCTTGAAACATCTAATATTGTGCCTAAACAATCCTTTTTTTAGTTTCAATACTAATAAGAAACTATGTATTGCTGGGTTGTAAAATTAAGACTTCCAATTTTTTTTTTTACTAACTACATATCTGATCGATGCAATGTAAATACTTTCCCAATAAACGAAAATTGTACTTTTAATCGGTTGTTCTATTACCATTTCGTACGGTTAGTGTTATTTTCGTTTTAAATTGTTTTTGAGCATTAAAATGTAAAAAAAAAATCGCCACTGTTGCCACTTTTTTTTAAACTACGATTTATTAACTATGCAATCTGAACTTTTCAAATATCTAGCTAACTGCTGATAACAATATCTAATAGTGGAAATTAAAATCGTATAAAACCAAAATAATAATAGTTTTTATATTTTCTTATTTGGGACATCCAACTACAAGAGAATATCTTGGAAACCTGTCTTAATATAGTTTGATGAAATTCATTATTACAAAAATTCATCAGTTAAAAAGATTATTTTTGAAACACGAGTGTTAGGGATAACTTGTGTATTTTTAAATACATATTTTTGTTTAATACTAGATCGACCTGTTGTGCCATACATTGTTAATATAATAGTTATATTTTTTTTTTTTTAACAATTGATTGTGGTGGAGGGTATAGTCTCTAAAACAAGACACCCCTAACTATGTACAAGGTTATAAATATAAAAAAATTAAGATAAAATAAATAAATAAAAATAATTATTCTTAATATGAGAGAAAAGGAAAGTAATTGCAGAAATAACGATATTCGTAGACATAACAAAACAAGCAGTTGTTCTCTAATAGGAAAAAAACGAAACTAAAAACAGTTATTTAAAAAAACAGGACGAAGAGATAAATAAAATAGATTTAATGTCAATAATACAAATGATAAATAAAGAATTTATAACAGGATGCCCTGCAGCAGACTTGGGCTTCAGTCTTCGGGTTGAGGTTGGGTTTCCGGAGTTGTTGGTCATTCCTCCTTTAACTGTCGGTAACTGGGAGTGGAACTTTATGAACTTTTTTTTTATGCTATCCTCTATTGATTTCATTTGTAATTTCCGGTGTAATTGTCTATTTCTAACAAACTAAGAAGCATCCACTGCAATTCCTAAGACTTTATTTTGAAAATATTGTCATTTTTTCCTTTTCGTAAAAGATGCCGCTCCAGACTTCACAGCAGTGACCTGAGAATTGTTTTAAAAATTAGAATAATTGTTTCTGATTTTAATTTTAATTTTCTATTTAGGATAGGATATAGGAATGAATCATAGAATATTTATTGGCAACCATTACGAACCTGGAAATATTGTTTTAAACTTTAAATGTTATTTAATTTTTAAATGAATCTTAATTTTATCACACTCTTTCTATAACTATGTAACACACTATGCGACCTAAAGCATCATTGACATCAGGTAACGTTTGTGACCTTTAGAATTTAATATCTCGTTGCTTATGACTGTTCTTAGTTTTCATCATCATCATCTTCATCTGTGGCGCTAAAACTCTTGCAGAGTCAAGGCCTCCTTAAACTTCGGAGGCATAATTGAGAACTAGTCTCACCGGGATCTTATACAGCTGTGTCTTTGTGGTTTGGGAAATAGTCCTGCTTCTGAAATGCTTCAGTAAGGTGAAATATCATTTATTTGCGGACATAACTCTGCGATGTATTTTTGCTTGAATGTCATTATCCGCGTTTACTTGCGATCCGAAATATCTGAACTCTTTTACCTTTTCAAATGAAAATCCTGCGTGCATGTATTTGGTTTTTGATTCGTTAACCTCTAAACCCACTCTAGCCGCTGCAATCTGGAGACTGATAAAAGCGTTATTTAAATCTATGGGTTATGTAACCGATCTAGCCCGAACCCGATATTATTCCTTCCGTAATAAACTCCGTAACCACCCAAACCCACTCGTTTCTAACCTTGCTTCCTCTTCCATTCCTGGCAATCCTCCAAGGCGCCTGAAAAGAAGATGGCCTCGTGACCTTATATTGTATCTACATCCTGTATCATATCATTATAATCAAATTTACTGGTTGTATTTTTTTATACAGTTGTAAATATCAACAAATAAATAAAATTAAAAAAAAAAAAAAAAATCTATGGGGTTCTTCCAACTAAGTCATCGGTGAAAGCCAAAATCTTAGATCTTTTGGAGATAGTTCCCCCAACTTGTATTCCAAATTTCCTTACCATATTTTAGAGGGCAAAATTAAAGAAATGGCCTGCGAGGCAATCACCCTTTCTGAGTCCGTTGTGGGTTTCGAAGCTGTTGCATCCTCTTCATTGTAGCCCTAATCAGACGTATCAGCTCGGTGGTATTCCCATTTCTAGAAGCTGGGTTCAAGCCTGGTTCAGCTCGTTTCTTTTTATGCTTTAAAGACTTTTTTAGGCGAAAGTCTTTGAACAGGTGGTGTGTGTGGTTATTATACTCTCCCCAGCTCTCCAGAAGCCTTCTGATGGAGAATATCTGATCTGTAGTAGACTTTCCTCTCATAAAGCCTGTCTGGTACTTTCCTATATTCTGCTCGGCAAAAGGAATCAGTTTTTTATGAAGTATCCAAGAGAACACCGTATAAGCCGTGGTAAGAGGGATATACTCCGATAATCATGACAAGCAAGCTCATCCCCCTCCTTGTAAATCGGGCATATAACTGCTTTTTTACCATTCACAAGGGATGGTCTTAGTTTTAAAATCACTTATCTGCATGTGGAATTTATATATTTTATCCAAAACCATTTTTTTTTAATATCTGTTATCTGCTAGGTCTTAACCTCGTTGAAATAGTCTGACAGCTTAAATGCTGAATCAAAAAAACTTCCCCTAATTTACTTTCAATTTTGTTTATTTAAAATAATTAACCATCCATTATTGTTAATAGTGAAACAAAATAGGTAAATTGGATTATCATAGTCAACTAAAGGAGAAAACGTTGTTTAAAAACAGAGAAATAGGAAACAGCTGAAAGATTCCGTTCTCTTCCGATCCTATTCCATAATACACGGCTTTGTTATATTTTGTTTGACTGTTGCATTATAGGCTGGAAAAGTTATCTTATTCATCGTTATCACCTTAAGAATCCCTGGATTTTAATGAACTTAAAATTTTTAAGTTCCTATAATTTTTTTTTCAATAAATAACTAAGCATATTTCTTCGATAATATAAATGAACATTGGATGAATATAGAAATATGAAGGAATTGGGCAATTATTGTTTTTCATTGGCTGTTACGACAATTGTAAGATTTTACTGTCTCTCATAAGATTTTACTGTCTCTCTATACATGAAATATATAGGAGGGAATGTGCTATCCACTTAAATAATTAAGAAATTGATGTTTAGAATTGTAAAAGAATTCATTTATTCAGAAAGTAATGTGAAATTTATGTGATGTCCGTACCAGATGTTTTACACTTCTTAAAGGACCACAAATAATTTTATCCATGCTGCTCTAGAGTGATCATATGCGATAGCGTTAATTACTACTATTAAAACACTAATGAAAATACATAAAAATAAATGGATAGTGAAAAAAATGAGCTCTACATGTGCTTAGTATTGAACTTATATTATATCGCTGTTCCAGTTCAACAGTGTAACATCTCAAAATATGGTTGTTTTGATATATCCATGTAAGCTTATTAATGAGGGTAAGATATATACAGTTCAAAACTGTAATATCTCGAAATATTTTTTACTAAGATTTTATGACATATGTTTTAATTTAATTATGTGTTTTACTGTAGATATTACCCTTTTTGCTAAGATTACATGCATATCTCAAAGTAATTTTGTCTTCTTCATTTTTTGACCACTAAATGAACCACTAGGACCTCTTAGAAATTAATTCTATACAAAGAAAAATAACGTTGGCAGATAGTATTTTTTATTTTGTGTTTCAAGCCATTACTACACAATGTGATAGTTTTAAAGTACTCAGTAACCCAAAGGGACGTAGTACTTGTGAAATTTTGTAAGATACAATCATTTTAATTTTGTTACATAAATACATTAGAATCAGTAGTTAATGCTTAAAATATTCTTCCTATTAAATTACCAACGATACACTTTTTTCATTTCTTTCAAATTAAAAATAACACCGCAATTGTGTTTATTTTAACTGGGAAACATGTAAATTAATATATATATTTTTTTAATTCGCAAATACACCGCCTTTTAAATAATATTTCCTCAATAACAAATAAAGGAGCCTAAACAAAAATTGAGGATTGTAAATTGTTACATTAGCAGTGGGTCAATGCTACTCATACATGTACACTATCAAACTGTTGCAAACACCTGTATCGGTTATAATGCAAGGGAAGGTGGGAAGGTATAAATTAATAAAAAAAGTTTAAAACTATTTCTTGTTTAATAAAATCCTCAATGTACTAAAATTTAATGATACTGGGTCATATGCTATTAAATAATAAAAAAAACCCATTTTATTCATACCACTGGGCAGACCAATAAAAGACTACATCTTCTGGGTCGCCTCTTAAAATAGCCAATGCAATTCCTTTTCAGACTCTTTTATTTACTCAGACAGTTATTAAAATTTATTTTTAAAAGATTTCCTCCTTTTTTTCTTCTGCGTGGGAGTCATTTCTGGTAATCCACCTTGCTTCAATATTGTGTTTTATTAATACTACTGTTTGTCTCTGCCAACACTGCCCTCTTAAATTTAATATAAAACCAGGTATTTTTATTTAATATGTAAGTTCGCGGTTATATGACAGTTTGAAGATTACTTTTTTAACGAACTAGCTAATAGTCTCAACAGAATATCACCGGCAAATATGTGAAACCGCAAAAACAATAGTATGAAGTAAAAAATTTTGTAAATTGAATGAATTTCAAAGACTTTTATTTGATTATAAAACTCCCTTTTGCTTACGTGCCAATTCGATTACTGTATTTTGATTCGTAACGAAGTATTTTTCATTGTCGTTTTCCTGAAAGGCTTGGTTTTTTGCTTCACGTGCTGTCATATTTTTGCCGACGATTTGTTTTTGTAATTTTTCTTAAGTTAAGTTTCTTCAAGTAAGAAAAGTTAAGTTTCTTCTTAGAAGAAAAGGAAATATCGCGAGCAAATATGTAGGAAAAACTTTTGCAGTTTGAATATTATTTGAGTAATCAATGTTTACGTTAACACTGGACTTCGCTCAGTAAGGAGGGCATGACGTTTTTGTTCTTAAGAGGTCAAAATAAAATACTTGATGGTTGAAAAAGATATTTTTTCTTAAAATTATGAAAATACCAGTTTAAAAAAATCAAATATATTCATATATTTACAACTTCATTGTCTTTTGTTGAACACCAATCTACAAGGTATCTACAGGTGATACGAGGTATATTTTCTTGCTTTACAACTTAAACTACAAAAACCTATCAGCTAATCAGTAACTACAAAAAAATAGTGGCTCTTCAACCACTGAGGTAATTTTCCCACTGCATAAATGGTTTATGAATAAATAAAAGAAAGATTAATGCATGTAAATTTGAGTTTTTTTTAAAGATTTTAATTTTTTTGAAATAAAATCAATTTTTGTATTATTTTTGAAAAATTCTTCTATATTGGTCCCAAGTCCAGCTTCCTCTTGTTCACTATTATAGGCATAGATGTTTTAGCACTCTGCTGGATGTGCTACTACCGAATGTTAAGTACTGTTATAGGTTTCCCAGAAGAGATACATTTCAGCGATGTTCCTCTCGTCTTAAGGTACTCATTTGTTATTCTTTAGTGTCCTATCCTAAAGTGGATCAAATTATTGTTATTTAAATATATTTGGACGGACCGACGTGGTTACAGTTGAGAGGATATTGGAAAATTAATTATACAGGACCTAAACAACAAAATACTCGACTGCTAGATCCAATTATTGACTGTTTCAATTCTATCTTCTTCTACACAACCTGGATGTTAAGGATGATTTTTATATTTTAGGATTTTTAATAATTGTAACGATCCCCACTGTAAATAAGTGTAACGAACCCCAAGTTCCAATGCTGATACCACCAATCACTATCTACAGGCGCCGTCCAGTAATGCCAGTCCAACATCTAAATCTACCTGATTAATCTTGATGCAATCCTCCCACAACACTCAACACTTCACTTATACCCCTCGGTTTCATGTTTAACAACATTTTAGAGATCCGTTCGTTACTTAGTCCCACAATCTACTTACTCGCATATCGTATTCGCCGCAATATTATGACTTGAATTATATTTACCGAGATATAATTCTGAAGAGTAATCAATGTTTACATTAACACTGGACTTCGCTAAGTAAGTTTACCATTATAGTAGCGTGAGAGAAAAGGAGATCTTGATTTTTTTTTGTGTTTTGTGGTCAAAATAAAATACTTGATGAATGAAAAAGATCTTTTTTCTTAAAATTATGAAAATACCAGCTTTAAAAAAATTAAATTACATTTTTTTAATTTATGGCGATAATGAGATTATGTTATATTTTAAAAGGATTGATGACTTATTCCAATTAAATGAAAAATAAATAAAATACGCAACAATTAACAAATAATTTAGTAAAAGTATTTAATAACACTAAACCTGAATGTGGAATTGCAGTTTTGCTACTTTAATATTAATAGCTTTGTGAGAAGTCACTCTGATTTTAATTTCAATAATTGGGAGCATTTGCTGTCTTATTGCGGCTTCTCTTGCAGGGAGTTATTAAATAACTAAGAAAAAAGTATTTGACGATTGGTTTTCTTTTTCTTTTTTTTTTTTCCATACCTACAATGACGGAATCTAATGCAATTAAAGGACTGCGAGTAGTTATGAAGTTAGCAATTTTATGTATTCTTAATTTTTTTTTTAATCAAAATTCTTTGGTCCTCCTTTTTTATTTCCTTTCCTTTAATCTTGGGCTTCTTGTTGACCAATTAGGATTGTATATGTTTCAAAGACTTGTCTTCCACGAAATGTAGCTTTGTAAACTGTCACAGGCCTGTTTCACCTCTGATGATTTCTCAATCATTCATTAATTCGTGAATTTCATGTTATTTCTTTTACGTTTTCAAAATTATCCTAATATTTTTCAAATTCGTATTTGATACATTGTTCATAAATAGCGCCTGAATGTTTTCTCAACCAAATTACATAAAAAGCTCCACATCCAAGGAAGCTTAAAGGTTTAAAAGCTTATTAATATGCATACGATTGGATTTTCTAGAAAAAACTCTCTAATCTCTAGAGTAGAGATTAAAAAGAGATCCTAATCTTTTTAATCTGTACCATGGACATTCCGTCTCAGTCCATATTATACACCCAGTAATAAAACAAGTTAGTATAAGAGTAGTTTCCATCTACTTACGTCGTAAAACGGAAATATCATTCATTATATGAAAATTAAAACTTAATTAGAAAACGAGGTGGCCAACGTGGTGGTGAACGTTATAAAACCAACAATTAATCAAGTGTGCATTATATGTTTTATATTTATTTTATATAATAATATTTTTATATTGTATGAAATATTATATTGTTATGTTATTATAAATTTATTATTTATATAACTAATTTTCTATGGTATATGTTATAAATATAATTATTTATTTGTTTAATTTTACGTTATGAATTTATAAATATTAGTTCAAATGGTTTATATAATACATCAAATTTAAATAAACTTAATCTGAAAATAGAACCTCTCTATTCTACCCCAAAAAAGTGGGCAATGTAAAATAAAAAGCCGATATTCTCGGTTTGTCTTCCTTTTCTTCACTATATATGTAGTTAGAGAATTGATAGCACTTTGCAATATTTTTGAAATAATTGCTTAAATTTGAGTGAAACTTGTCTCTTTAAACCAGACAAACCATTTAATAGATATATAAATACAAGGAATAGAATATGTATGTACATAAATTAAAACAATTTATAGTAGAAGAAATTTAAGAAGTTTGATGTATCTCATTACTCGTAATATCACTTGTTTGTCTGATTTAGAGAAACACGTTCAGTCATGTATCTTTTATAGAGCGCAAAGATTTTTCTCTTTTGTTTCCACTATCTACATATACTATATATGAAGCTATAAGCACTGAAAAAACTATATATATATTTTTTTTATTTTAGTTCTCAAAACAATTCTATGAAAATAACGTCTGAAAATGCCTAATTTACTTTACTGCATGCGTCTTATTTTTTAATTTATTATTTTATATGCCTATTTAATACAATTAACAAGATTTTTTTCTTATTCTACAAATTTGGTATATAGTGGTCTTAAAGCCATGATAATGCCAGAGCAACGCCAAAAAAACGAAAACTTAAAAAACGTTGAAAGTAAATAATTTTTTTTCTTAGCTCCTGAATGTCTCTATTGAAAGAAATAATGTTTCTTGATCCAGTATCACCAAAAAAGGTTACATCAAAATCAGCCTGTATATTTTCGTATCCTTTACCACTCACGGGGTATTGCGAATATTCTGGTAGGCACACTGAATGGTTTAGGCGACATGCTTTTAGTAGAGCCATCGCTCACTAGTCCCTAGTTTTTCATACACAGCGATTGTTGTACTCAAAATTTAGCAATTATTATAAAATAGTTTACGATGAAGAGCTGTCAATCTTTTTATTTCCTACTTTTTTTGGTAAATTTTTTTAATTTTAAAGTTTCTGTTTTGTGATTTTGTTTTTTTCAAATTTGATCTTTTATATAAATTATTTGATCTAATAATTATAAATTGATAATGTAAAGTTGATAAAAATCAATAATGCTATTTATAATATAATATAAAATGTTAAGAAATTTTATAAATAAAAAATTGATAATTACATAACATTATAATATTTAATGAGGTGAAGATAGAGCCATGATTGTTAAAAGTCATGATGATTAAAGCCAGCCAAGCCCCGACCATCTTCTCTTACAATATTTAATTATAAAAATATTATAATATAAAGTTAATTAGAATAAATATATTACATATATGTGCACTCGATTAGCTGTTTTGTAACACTCACCACCACGTTGGCCACCTCGTTTTCTAATTAAGTTTACACACATTGTTATTAAATTATTTTTCTTTAAACGTTTTTAAAAGGGGATTTGTTCTATTATCATACCCAATAATATCAGTAGCATTGTAAGTATTAGTCGCTAGTTTACGGGCTGTTTGGCGACAGCTGTTGATCGTTTGGATTACGCAGGGGGCACCACGAGCAGGCGGTCAACTTCACCCCCCCCCCGTCATTGCCGCGCCACCTGAAGAGAATAGGAGTGACTGAATCTTCGGACTGCGTCCTGTGTGGAGTTGGTGAGATGACTGGCGATCACATATTTGCATGTGCGGCAACGGCAGACTTGATAACAGATAGGAGTTACGTGAACAAAGCTAAATTATACTGGGCTGTTCGAAACAAAATGGCAGAAATGCCTCCTATGGCGTAGGAAAAAAAAAGTAGCATTGTAAGTGGTTTCTCGTTATTCACACATTACATTTTATAATTTTTTTTTTAATCACGTATCGGCCACTAAGGACCACGCGAATATCAATGATTAACTATTATCATATCTTGTACTAACAAGAGCCCAAGTGGAGAAACAAGACAATTATCTCAACCCAATTTTGGATTACTTTAATGAAAACTATGTATAATTACTAGCCACAATTGAGAAGTTTGTCAAATATAGGTAGGAGGAATAAAAAATGGAACCTGTTTCAAAGAGATAAGAATAAAATTTCATTCAGAGCTCTATTTCTTAAAATGTAGGAATAACACAAGAAAATCTTAGAGAACGTCATTTAAAGAATAGTAAATTTGCTAAAATATGAGCCCGAATAGAGTTATTTACGTTAAATATTTTTCGAGATATAGTATTTTAAAAAGCAATGTTTCTGAAAAATGTTGTATGGGACGTACTGAAAATAAATTTATTTATAGTTGTTCGGACAAATTTTTATTTGCCAAATTTATATTCATGTATGAATATCATTAAAACTACTATCCCTACGAAGATAAGTGTCATGATCTTTATAGAAAGTTAAATTTCCTTTATTTCGAGTGTTAACAGACATATGTGACCATTATGGAGCTAGAGATATATTTTTTCAAAAATCCAACATTTTATACGAACAACTAGAAATTAACATTTTGTGAGTTTATTTTGTCAAATATCATAAAAACTACTACTCCTACAAAGATAAACATAATTAACTATTAAGTTTACCTATTGATTTGATCAAAGGAGAATAATGATTTTCTCCTTGTGAAAAGAATGATTCCAAGAAAGAAAAAAAAGTTATATCTTTAATTGTTTTGTTAAGATCGAAATATAATGATGGTTCTATGGAGCACGAACGTTGTTTTTATTTTCACTTATCTATATGCACATAAGAAATTTCAAGTTCCAGTTTTTGGCGAAAATACAAGTTTTGAGGTGCCCGACTCCAGACTACTAAGGTCTGTGTGTGTGGTTTTCTGTTTGTCTTTGTGTGTATATTTGTATATATACCTTCGATGTGACAGCAATTATTTTCGGTAAAATAGACCGACCGAAGTGACGTTTTATAGAATCGATTTTTAACATTTTTTCGAAAGCGACTTTAACGATTTTTATAAAACTCGACAAGCCAATGTGCAATTGTATATTCTTTAATATTCAATAGGCCTTATTCTCATTGAAATAGTTTAATATGGTATTACTGACGAATGATTAAAGATGTTCCTTTAAAGTATCTGTATTTTTTTTATTTGATAAAAATAACTAGTTCTCATTGTGGTAGTACTAATATATATATATAAAAGATATAAAATAATTTTAAAAAAAATAAGAAAAAAGATTGATGAATAACTCAAGGAGAAAGTACGAAAAATGTGAAAAAAAAAGTGTCTTGAATTAGAAAAACAATTTGAGACTACTTGATCTCTCCCGATTATGAGCATATGTTTACAACTTCATTGTCTTATGTTAAACACCAATCTACAAGGTATCTATTGGTGATACGAGGTATATTTTCTTGCTTTACAACTTAAACTACAAAAACTTATCAGCTAATCAATAAGTAAAAAAATAATAGTTGCCCTTCAACCACTGAGGTAATCTTCCCACTGCATAAATGGTTTTTGAATAAATAAAAGAAAGATTAATGTATGTAAATTTGAGTTTTTTTAAAGAGTTTAATTTTTTTTTAGATAAAAAACAATTTTTCTTTTTGTATTATTTTTGAAAAATTCTTCAATGTTGGTCCCCATCCAGTGTCCTATCCTGAAGTGTATCATTACTATATCCTTTTTCTTATTAATTGTAGTTATATTCAACTGGGAAGATAATTCAATAAATTAGGTTTTAAAAATAATTATTAGAATTAAAAATCATAAGTGTACAGAATTCACCTGGTTAACAAGTACGGCCTCTCCCCTCAAAAAATGTCTTGATCCACCTCTACAAATGATTCTCACAACATTATATTGTTTGAAACACTCCAATAGAGCTTAAGAAGGGATGTTTGATATTTAATAATATAATTGTGTTTCAAGAAAACTAAAAACATTTTCTAAAATGGGAAATGTTAGAGCTCCGTCCGTTTACTGCAAAGATTATATTTGGGACTTCTGATGTAGAGAATAAAAAATTGGTTTTAATTATCATCTATAATCTATAATTATTACCTATAACAGAGTTCATATAAAACAATAATAATACAATTTTAAAATGTATTTACATGGCATGTTTGAACAACTCATTTGATGACAGCAATTACTGTCCACGTTTAGTCATTATTGTTTTAGTAATGAAGCTAATGTGGGTATCGGTTATTAGGTTAATGTAAACCCCTTGAATAACGAAATTAAAGTACATTTTTAATAATACATCTTCACAGAAATTTCCTCTTGTTTGGTATTTGTTTGAAGTGAAACTGACTTCAATCCTTTAGTTATTCCTGAATTAATTCGATTGCTACTAACCGAGGGAGAGGGAGCTTTCAATGTAATCTCCACATTATTCTGCTAATTTCAGTGTTCTTCCAAGTGGAAAAGATCTGAATTTTCACAGACAGCTGCCTGTTAGAAAATATTATTTACATGCTCCTAACTTTGGATGACAGTATACTAAGTAGGTTTAGGCTTCAACTAGGGAGTTGAACAAAGTTTCTTTTGTGTTTGAAATTTACTCAACAATGGTTGGCTCAATGTATTTATGGCCGTTAACTCCTATCTAATTCATTTAACTGATGAATATTTAGTAGGTGTGATCCATTATTCAAAATACTAACTCATTATTATTCAAAATTGTGTGATCATTTTTTGATGGAGGAATTCGAATTGTATAATATTCAGAGCAGAGCTGTAACTCTACAATGCTTGACTAATCATCAAACTTATGTTTGATTTTTACTTTCAGTTACTTATATATGGAATATATAGTAAGCAGAAGTATTGCGAAATTCGAATTCGATTTTTTGACTGAAATACACGTTTTAATGTCCAAATATCCAAGTTTCTAAAAAATGTCTGAGTGTATATGATATATACATATAACATATATGTTATGATATATGAGCCTATAAACAGGTTTGCTCAAAAAAGAGTAGTCATTAGTAACTAAAATTTCATATTAAATGTAGATGTATTCCTGGGATGTTACTGCAACTATTTCGATAAAATCAACTGGCTGAAACTTATTATTGATATTTCACATTTTTTATCGATTTTGTTTAAAAACAGATGTATCGATTTCGTTTTATCTCGATATACCAATGTAAAATCAAATGACCATTAATATAAGCTAGATAATATTGATAGTATGATCGGACTTGAATGCCGAAAAACAAAAATCCCGTAAGGTATCTTTAATTTTGTTTATATGAAATAACCAATCCATCATCGTTAGTTATAAAATAAAATAAATAATTATGTCATATGGACAAATTTAGTTTGACTACTGGAGACTATCTAATACAGACTGGGAACATCGGAAAAAACCGACAGTGTCCGATCTCATTCCATTGTACACGACTTTATTTTCTTAATCTGCTGTATTCTAGGTAGGAATATAGTTGATAACCGTTCTTCATACCTGAAGAATTAGCCACGCTAATTGATAATTAATAATTAAGTCGGAATGGATAAATTATTAACACTTTTATTTTTAATTAGACTATAAATGCTGGTAAATAATTATTAAAAAATTAACTAATTTTAATTATTGTTGATCAAATTATATTCATTAGCGTGAATTACAAAAGTATAGCCTATTTCGTAAATATTACAGTTAATACGTAAATATTAATGAAGAATAGGTATATATACACTTTCCTCTGTTGTTGCAAGCTGTAAAACAGGCGACCTCCAAACCCAACTTGACCATAGGAACCATTATTGATATATGTTTAAAAGCTAAAATGAATTCATGGAAGAACGATTAAAAATTTTATTGTGCTCATCGTGTGGCTTTCATTATAAAGAACTATCAGCAAATTTACTCCCCAAATTTAAACAAAAAAAAATGTCCTCTTTGTAAAATTACTCCAGCTTTTTTGAATAATTTTAGAGATTCCCTCCGCTTTGGTTACATCATCAAATATTTACTGAATTGAGTTGTTAATATTTGATCGTAAATTAATATGTAGAGAAGATAGTCGGTATTGCGACCAGAAAAAGCAACACAAATAAACAAGAACGTATTTATTTGTGCCAATGTTTTGACCCGAATTCCAATCCTTCATCAGGGATGCTTCAGTAAAGATTCAGACTATTTCAATTAGTCATCTATTTGAATTAGTTAGACAAACTAATTCAATTAGTTATTTAAACTTTTTGAGTTCATAACCCAGGCGTGGAGTACCCGAAGCAGCAGAGCATGGTGTTGGATTGCACATCCATGGAAGCCGAGTTGGACTTCCCTGTCTGATGGAAGAGGAGAACTGTTCCTTCTTCAGGGAGTTCATTTATGTGTGGAAGAATGTGGTTCGCTTGACACATTGGGCTATAAAGATGACTCTTTAGTTACGTTCTTTATTTGTCAATACAACAATATTTACACTTGAAATATATAGCAAAACATTCATAATTATTATTAACAGAAATATTCAGTTTTGTTTTTACAACGAAAAAAAACACCGAGTTTGTCACTGTTAATTATCATAAATTGATCATATGGCTAGAAGTTTCAAATGGATTTGCCATTTAAACAAATGTAAAATAATGATACATTAAATTAATTATAAATAATAATAGATTTAAAAGAAATATACTAGGGAAATAAAAATGTTGATAATAATTTCGACAGTGGCAAACCCATTTCAAACGTCTCTTTGCTAACGTCGACTAGTCCCGCTAAAGAAGTTGATATAATAATAATAATCTTGCCACCACATCCCCATAAATTAAATAGACCCCTTCACCATTAAATGTATAGTAAGAAAAAAATAATAAATTGTTAATTATTGGCAGCAGTGGCCTTTGCAAGCCCAACTTACTACCCCATTGAACTGCTGCTGAACTTCGATTTCTGCCAGAAATGGCTTGGTAGAGAGTATAAAAAAAGTTAAACTTTTGAAAATGGAAGAGTTTAGGTACAATTAGTGATCTAGCTAAAAAGGCTAAAAATTTATTTATTTAATTTAAAAATATTATCTTTAGCGAAATGATAAGAGACTTCCACATGTCAATTTCAGTGAAAGTAAAGTCTAATTTAAGTCTTTATCGTGACTATGACCGGATCTCTCAGTATTTATCAATCCAAACAAATTTTAAATACTTAATAGCTGATGCAGATGAGACTATCTGATAGATGTATAAATTACCAATAAATAATGCGTAATATAAAGTAATCATCAAAATTGACACTCACTAAGTATGTAAAATGTGCTACAGAAAGAAGAATGAAACACTTCATTATATATTGTTTTAATGTCCAATATATAACCATTTGAGGATTAAATTTTCCGAGGAATGGGAAGTGTTAATGGGATAGATATATTTAAACCAGGGACGATGTACCATGACGAGCAAATTGTATTATTTCATATCTTGAGACTTGGTGGGGTGACTTGATTAATAAATACTCATTAGTTTTTAACAATTTAATATTAATAGTTATTAATTAATACGATTTATACTCAATTCATATTACTATTATTTTCAAAAATTTGAATCTCAACAAATAAAAAAGGATAAGATGTAATAAATTTAGTGATTAATAATTAGTTTTTAATTAGTAATTTAATGTATTTTTATTAATTTTTTGAGAGTGGTTAATTTTCATAACAACACAATTTCAATGATCCCTTTTCTCTCAACTAAGTTTATTGCATTCCTTAACGTATCTGCCCTTAGACCATTATGATTAATAATGTTCTGTATTTTATATTTAGAGATAGGCTCTATCTGTACTATTTGTACAAGGTTATTTCTTAGAAACAAATATTGTATAAATAGATGACTCAAATATTGATAACTTTTTCTTGACTGTTGTAGGGGTGTGTGTGTATATATATTTTTTTTTTTGGGGGGGTGGTCTTGAGGACCAGTCAATAATGAAAATTTATTAAGGCGGCTTTTCGCAACTATTGTTTGCATAGTTATGCCAATTATCTATTACAGTGTGTTCTACATTCTGATCCAACTAACTCTAAACTGTTCTGGCCCTAATCTGGAATCAGTTGGGTCACAATGTAGAACTGTAATAAACAATTGCCATGACTATGAAAACAATAAAGTTGCGAAACGTCGCCTAAATAACTTTGTATTATTAACTGGTCCTCAACCCTCCCCCCTCCAAAAAAAAATGTATATATTTAGTAAAACGTTTTTACAAATGTACCGTGCTGATACGGAGATTGATATTGATAGTTCTTTTTTCTCTTCTAATTGAAAATGACATAATTGTAGTTTATTAATTATTGTCGCACTACGAGCCAGCTTGTTAATTTTGTCGCTTTGTTGGTATTTTTGTAATTATGGTCGCTTTAACAGTCAGTTTATTAATTGTAGTAACTTTATGGGTCTGTTTTGTAATTATAATCGCATCATAGGTTTGTTTAGTAATAACCATAAATGTTAAAGAAACATGCCTAAATACAGTTTTATGAATTATATATGTGTCAGTTATTATTTAAAAGATGTATTACGTTCCGTTTCAAATTTAGTGACTAAAGTTTAATTCTTACCCTATGGATGTTAAATAATCGAGAGTCACTGGAAGATATGTCTACTGCCTATGAAATATGAATGATTGAGATGCCAAGGAATATCAGTGATTATTTTGTCCTGCACCTGAACCAAATTTACACTTTAGTATTGACAATGATGTGATATAATCAATATTGTTTTTAAATTATTGATAATTTCATAGTTGTTTCAATAGTGAAGCATGAATTCGTAGATCTAAATCCAGGTATAAATAGAAAGCAACAAAATTCTTATTTACAAAATAATCACTTGTACCTCACTAACTGATTAATCAAAATTATTGATTCCCTTTTGTAAATGAAATATGATTTTACCGCTGTTTCCATTTACGATCCATAGTATATATATCCCATTAGCATTAATATTTTCAATATTAGGTGAATATTCGAGTACTAATCGGAAAATGTTGGCTTATTCGAAATGCTTGTTTCCAAATTGATTTGTTTGATTACGAGGGCCGTTAAGTGAATTTAACACAAAGTGAGGTTTAATGCTATGCATAATACGGTCAATTAATCGAATACAAATCCTAAATGTTTTCGGTTACATGCTCCTGCCAATTAGGGTGGATTAGCTAATTGTCACCTTAAAATATTTCTGTTTAAAAATTCAAATGAGAGGGGATTATTGTGTCTGGTGGTCATGTGTTGTTAATTGGTCCGATAATATAGTCAAATTATGATTGCTGGGTTTGCAGACATCCATTTTTTAGTCAACGTTATGATTATATATTAAACAAATTTAAATGAATGAAAATTTATCAGAATAAATCCGTAAATGGATCAATGTGGATCCCGATGTGGAATAGGAACAAAGAACCAGATTTTTGTTATGAAGCAACTGTGTGAAAAGTGCTATGAGTACAAAATTTATTTACATGTTCTCTATCAATTACCGTCAAGCTTTCATACTAATTGATCGATGTACTCATAGAACTGAATGTACTCATAAATTGATACGAATAATGGATATGACGTTCAAAAATAGTGAAGGCAAAGTTACCGTCGGTGGTAAGATGAGTCATAACTTCCCTATTTTCCTATTAGCCTAGACGATGCCCTTTCTGCAAATCTTCATACTGTCTCAGCCAGAGCTTCATATCCGTGATATCTCAAATATCTTACATTCGTATGCTAATTATTTGCTTGTATATAGTTAGTTTGCATAAGTAGATGATATCTGCTTGATTTCTCTGAACAATTAAAGAGTCTTTCAATACGCTAAATAGTGAAAGCAAAAACATGAGCCTCTGTAACGCTGAAAACATGACTAAATATATGAATATTAAGTCGGATCGTAGCAATACCTCGTTAGATATAGAACGTTATTCTTTTCGAAAATTGAAAAGTTTCACTTATCTTGGCTCAGAATTGAATGATTAGATAAAACAAATAAATGAAGTAAATAAAATAATATTGGCAGCCAATCGGCGATATTTTGCAAATCTGACGGTGTTTAGAAGCAAAATATTGTCCAGAAGAACTAAAATACACCGACAGAAGAGAAGAAACCTTTATAAAAAAGGTTGTGCTGCCCAAGTATTGGGTTGCTGAATACACAGTATACTTATTCCTAGTTAGACATTTCCTTTAAAATTCTCTTAATGCGTGGGCATGGTACAGTAAAATTGTAAAATGTTTAAATTTTTTATCTATTTATTTGTGTTTTAACTTATTTACATGTATTTAAAACGTATACATTAGTTGTTTTTTTTACCTAGTTATTTTTTTTTTTTAAACTGAACTATTGCTGTGACTCATGTAGATTTGATTTATTTCCACATTGCTATTTAATAGTATAGTTTTTTAATTTGTTTTTCGGATCAAACGTGTATTGCGGACCACTGGAGAAGGAGAGGGAGGTGTTGAGAAGTGAAATAGGGAGAATAGCATATTGAATACATAGATAAATTGTAATGTGTCTTTTTGCGAGAAGAGGAATGAGAAAAACAAATGTACATGGAAAAAAAATTAGTATATAAACGATGATTGTTTGAAAAAGGGAAAGGTAGAAAACAAATTGTTTTTGTATCATGTTAATTTTTGTAATTTATATTTGTCCAGTCATGGATTGATAGCTACGCTGTGAATTGTAGCAACCCACAGTATTTGGGCAGCATAGCCAAATAGAACATATCGCTACATCATGATTCTTTTTTGTCATCATTTTGGTTTTTTATTTTTTATTTATATATTTTCATTCTTATTTTGACCATTTTTTTCTGATTGCTCCTCATCTTTTCCCATTATTTATCCATATTTTCCCCCTTCACCAAATACATCATTTTTTTTGTCCCTCTTTAACGAACATACAAATATAAATAATAACAATTTTAAATAAAATAACAATATGTACACATAAAAATCGATCGTACTTTCGCACATAAGTTCTATTCAATTAAAATCTAGTTAAAAAGAACTCAACAATTATCTGAAAGGTTATAACTATATGCATACATTCAAAGATAAATAATAAATATAAATAAAGAAAAAGTAAATTAAAAAAGTATATACATATAGTATTATAAAACTTCAGACTTATATTAGAACCGTCTTAACTTATAGGGCAGGGACATGGAGCCTAATCATTACGATAACCGACTGAAAATGTTCAAGTATAAGTGCCTTAAAAAAATCCAAGGGCCCACCTTTGACATCAACTTCAGTGCATGCAATAAACAGCTTATTATACTCTTTATACTGGGATGAAAATATAGTCCAATAAATTTAGGCACGCCGTATAGAATGGTTGGGCCACATAATAAATTTGTTACGGTTTACAAAGAATGCCGAGCAAATTATTAGGTGGTACAGTAATTGGTAAAAGAAAAGTAGGGCGACCATTTACCCGCTGGCTACAAAACCTTGAGGAGGACTTAAAAGTTTTAGGAGTCACATGTTAGAGAGAAAAGAAATTGGACTGAGAGACCAGTGGAACAATATTGTTAAGGAAGTCAAGGTCCTACACAGGCTGTAACACTGCTCAGTATCTGTGAATCCTAGAGTATTACTGAAGTATTATTACGTTTACTTTTGTAAAATCTTATTTCATTTTCATTATTTTATTTTTCCGAAGCGGGGTATATTTCTTGATATTATTTTTTATCAATGAAGTTAGGTTGAACGAGGAAGTAAAGAGGTTAATTTTAAATACCATGTACAAAGGGTTCTTAACAATGATGGTTCTTTAAACGTCTCAGCTTTCCAGCATGGTGGTGGGAGAGGGAGGGAAAGACCACAATGAGGACCGGTAGCGTTCGTTAAAATTCCACTCCAATATTGTTCTATCGACTGAGATGAAATACCTTTAACCTAATTATTTTTAACATAAAGCTTTCATTGACAAGTCTGTCAGAGGTTATGTAACAGTTTTGTTTTTCTTTCCAATACAACGTAACCGTGGAGTCTGGCTAAATCAATGTTAGTACATTAATCTGTATAATCAATAGTCAAATCAAAATAGTCACTTTAAAAAAATATATATATATTTTCATTATTATTTTTAACAGATACGTGTACTGAAACCAAGTACTTAAATATATCATTAACAATTTTATATATCATAGACGTTTATTTTATTTCCATCACACATAGTTAGTTAATAAAATATATTACCGTTCATATAATAATTTTTTTTTTCTTTACAATCTTTTATTTGCACCAGTTAATCTATTAGATCAGCAAATGTTGATGTCAACTGTAATGTTTATTGCATTGGTTGGTATGAGGGAGAGTAGTGGATCCTCGAGACGTTAAAGTAAATTATTTGATTACACTAGGAGGTCCATCATCCAACTTCTTTTCAGCCTACGCCGAGTTACGTCAAGGATGTCGTTTGTTGCCAGCTATCGAATTTTTTTCTGAAATGTTATGTTATGTTGTGAAATCGTTTATAAGTCATACAAATGTGGTTCATTGCAATCGTAATGCGTAGAATGATGTGAATGGCCTCGTTTGAAACGTAGAGTGGTGAGTTCATTGCTTCCTTTATTCTCCAGTTCATATAATAATGGTTAAAAGCTAGTTTATTTTTTCAACAATAACTATGGGTATATTAATAGACTTATGAAAGAGAAAAAGTTTGCACAATGAGAATAATGTCTATTAAAATGGGTTTGGAATTTTAATATATAGTGTATACATAACTTTTATAAGCTAAGAGGTTGTATTATTTTGTGAATAGAAAGTAAAATATGTATTTTAACTGGTCGTGACTTATATTGAACAAAATATCATCTCATGATAAACCATCAATTCAATTATCAATTTATGGTCTAAAAAAGAAAATTCTAGCAATCATTGTTTTAAATTTATTAAAAATAAATTGATCACACTATTTACAAACAATCTGTGTATGAGTAACATTCTTGCGATATAATATTAGGTAGTTATTACTTGAGAATTTTAATTCACTTACGTCTTATGCTTTCGCATAGAGACATTAAATTTAAAGTAATTTTCAGATTCCGTGAAAGAGTAACTAGAAATACGTCAAGAAATATTATTACCATTTGAATTGAAGGTACGTTCAATCCCTATAGAGTACGATTCATTAGATATTCTTTAAATAATAGAACTTTTATTCATAATTTAAAATTTTAGATTTGGAAAATCGTTATAATATTATTAAATAAAAATGCTTCGGCTAATTTTTTAACTTCATTCAAGTCAAGGTCCATCCCTTTGTTATTTAAACCAAACAGTTTCGTGACCAAGTGCTTACAAGGAATTCGCCGATATTCTGGCAATTCCAATATTTTTATACAGAAATTTATAACTTTCTTAAAGACTGCTATAAAAATTGGCCAGCGACCAGTTTTCAATCGTAATTTATAATTTGGAGTTGTTCAGACGTATAAATGTTTGAAGAATTTCACCTGTGCTAAATCTATAAATTCCAAATACCTGAAGCCTCAAATTGCTGCTGTATGATTATGCAGCTCACTGTTTGGAATTGAGCACACATCACCATTCGCAGCTTTCCACCCATCCAGCTTGGCTTTCATATGTAAGGTAAAAATATTTCACGGCAAGACAATCAGTCTGCATTATGGTTATTGTGTTATATTATTCATGATAATATTTTTATCTAAACCACTGATATATTTCTTTTCTAGGGCATATTAAATTGTAAATAAATAATTTGTTGATTTATAGTGTTGAGTTTTATATTACCCAATACCACTTCCTAATATATTATGAATTCAATGGTAATAATATTTTATGATGGTATCTAATTGATAACTGATAAATACGCTAAATGACTTTAGAAAAATAATCCAATAATAATAGTTTTAGGACTCAACTAATTTGAATTAATTAATATAAATAGTTTTGGATAATTACCATCAGTATTCATCCTAGCATCCCATAATCCATGAAGCATAGCATTTATTAAAGAAGCCTTTAATTACTAAGAAGATTTCTTAAGTCTTAAAATATACTTGAATTGTTAAGCAATGATAAAAATCAAAGGTTAACGCAAGTTTACGATTTTAGCTAACACTCTTGAGATGAATACTAGTAGAATACAAACAAAAATAATAATGATTATTATAATCAAGCTAAGTTATTCAACTCCACCACGTGCTTTATAGTACAAAAGCGGTCGGAAGACACATAGTGTTCTAAAACTAGCACTTAAGCCAGTCCTCAATTGCTTTAGAAAATGTTACGTCGTTCGCCCCCACACTAAGCCCTTTTTGAGGTAAATTGGAGCCTCACTCATGACCTACATTGCCGAAAAGTTAGTTTTCCCTCTGTGTCGGAATATGTTATGTTGAGTTTATGTAAATTTATTTCCATAATTACTTTCTCAATAAATAAATTTATGTACATTACATCTAGGAATGCTTAGCGCGTTATTTACAATTTTGCTTATTTAACAATGTTGAATATTGAAATAAAATGTTTTCATAAAAATAATTTTTTTTTGTTCATCCTTTTAGCCGTCGATATCCTGAATTCATCAATAATTTATTTTTTCTTATTGTTATTAGGCAACATTGTAAAACAATAAAAGAAAACAAAAACAATACGATGATAGTTCCAGGTTATTTTAATAGGACTTTTACTTTTCAAATCAAAGCAACAAAATGTTTACCTGTAAAACTCTCAGAATTGAGAGAGCCCTTCCACCATTCAGTGGAAGTTTAATTTCTGTAGTCAGTGAGAAATATTTCATTGTACTGGGATTTTTTAAATATTAAAAATGTTCTAAGGGAAGAAGTAAAATATGACAGAATTTAAAACAAATAACTTAAGTACTATATTTTTATTTCAACTAATACTCTCTGTGTTTGGCATTATGAAATCTCTTTATTGGATATTATATCTGGAATAAAAAATAGCTACAACATTTAATAAAAAAATTAATACAAACACAATATTTCCCTGAAATGATGTTTTATTTGACTGAAATTCAAGACGGACCCACAGAATAAATTCCTACTTTGTAAATAAAACTTCTTTTGTACTCTGGTACATCCCAGACGTTTAACCTTATAAAATTACAATGAATACCTGAATATTTGAAAATTATGAGATACTCCAAAATCAGAAAATTACTGATTCGAATCGGCTTTATTATCTAAAATTGATATTTTATATTTTTTTTTGTATGATAAGAATTTGTGTGGCTATCTTTATTTACACCTCATAAAAGCGTAGAGACCGTGTGAGCATTCTGTTCGTCCTATGTTAGCATTTGTTTTATTTTTGTATATTGTCTCTTGCAGTGAATAAGTCGTAATCAGTTAGGTTATAATTTCGACTGAGGATGCCTCGTCCAAGGACTCTATTACTTAGACCATATTTGGTTTCATTTTAGTATTGTAGCTATGTTTAGTTTGAAATTTATTTATTTTTTCAAATCCATTCATTGATTGTCGTAGGAACAGAAGCAGGAAGTAGTACCTAGGCCAGCTAAACTGCTCTTCTCCAGTCCTAATAAATATTTCTGTTTTCTTCATTTACACCTAGACCCAGTCCTTCCATCTTCCCTTCGGTTTTCCATGAAGCCTTATTCCATCAACGTTTCCATAGTAATCTTCTGTCAGTTTTCTCAGCAATTATGATTAAGTGAGTTGGGACTCTGGTCATTATAAAGTGTGTACACAGCACATGGTTTTTTTCTGACTTGAAACTAATATTTCTCTTCTACAGATCCATAAATGGGTCTTCAAACCTTCCTTTCATACCTGTCAACACGTTTAACTGCTGATATAGTGCAATGTTCTGGTTTCAGATGTGTATATCAAAATTGTTTTATAGAGCCTGAGTTTGGTTGTGCAATTAAAAGTCTACTTCTAAACTGTTGAGATAGAAATAGGATTGATTAGTCGCCATTATTCTGCTCTTTATTTCCTCTTCCACGTCGAAGGACTCATTAATAATTGATTCTAAATACTTAAAAATATTAACATGCTCAGATCTGTTGTTTTCAGTTCTGTAGTTTGTAGGGGAATAGACTTCTTTATCTTATACTCGATAATCTGGAGACCTATTCCTTTCCTTGATGGTATGGTCTGTATAGATATGTCATCACTTATGTCATCTTGATAAAAATTTCTCAATGGGACATCGATCTCTTATAAACACATCTAGAACTGAGTTAACTGCAGTGGGTCAAGATAATTCTAGTCTCAGTCCATAACTCATTAGGAAAGAGTTTACGATTTTACTGCGTACCTCCCTTCCCTTCATAGTACACATTAGAAGTTTAATTGATTTTACTGAGAAGTCAATTTCTCTCATAGTATAACATGATTCCTTCCTATTGACAGAATCGTATGCAAATTTATAGTCTATTAAGAGTAGGCTCATGCTGTTACTAAACTAATTCATTTATTTCATCATTTGCATGAGTCAGCGAGAATATCTGATCAATGTTTGACCTAATGGTCTAAATCCTCCGTAGTACTCTTCGAGTTGTATTTTCAATTTGGATTTCGGTGGTTCTACAGGCTTCCTTTGTGTAGAGTTCCTCCTAACTTCAACTATTTTCAAAACTTCGGTTTGATTTGTGCTTGGCCATAACAGGGGCACGTAGTTTGTCTCGAGGGTATTGTTCATTTTCTAACCTTCTGCTGCGAAACCAAACTCTGAAATTTCTAACGGGATGAAAAACCTTTTTGACGGACTCTGGTAGTAAATCAGATTTTAATATAAATTCAAATCGTGGACTCATGTGATTCGATACGTCTTGCAGGCGTAGAAATGTTAACAGTTGTTTTCTGTTTTTTTATTATTTGCGAGCGAATGGTATAATTGAAAAACTATACAGCACGAAATCGTTTCACAATTCCTCCAAGAAAGCGTCATCTAATAATCTGGACCCAAACTTTTTTTAATTGTTTTATTTGATATGCCCACAGGAAATGAGGGCGTATCAAATCTTCATCTTCAGAACTAAAATTAGAAAAAATTGTTGCGAATTATTAAAATGATAGATAAAACAACTAATGTAAATTGAAAAGTATATGAATAAAAAATAATATAAAAATGTAAAAAGGTAATAATTTATAAAAATAACAATAAGCTTAAAATATTTTTAATACAATTTAAGATCTCTACCACTCCTACAACTATCCAATATATTTTACTGTATCCCATGCTCAATCCCCCATTATATTTCCCGTTAGATTCGTGAAATCAAAAGTTACTTGAAAAACTTATTTACCAACATAAATACATTATAAAAATCGGTAACCTGTTTGATTCAAAATTAGTTGAACACAACATTTCACTTAACTACTCATTTCATTATGATAATCCCCCTGCCCTCACTATTTTTCTGAAACAAGAAAAATTTACAATCTCTAAATCTATATCCATCCATGTAAAAAAATCCTTGTTAGTTTCTTATATGGAACTCATTTATCAACTGTTTTTTATTGGGATATAACTGATTTTTAACTTTTCTTTTTTTTACATCTTTGAATAGCAGTTAGATTTGATCTTATTCCCATGAATGTTTGATATAATAACTATATCGATCTAGAGGATACACATACCATTTATGGTTAAACATTTATATCTATTTATTCGTATAAACCTTATCTATTCTATTTTGCATTATATTTATAACGTACCTATAATGTCGTTTAGAAAATAATTTCACCTATAAGTCAGTAAAGTGCCGGATAATTGTGCAGTAAAAAAAAGTCAAAATCGTGCAGGAAAAACACATTTTGTACAATAATCTTCATTATTGTTTAATTTATAATATTAATTCTTGGAATACTTACCTAACCTTATTAAAATTAAATCAAACTCATTCAATAGTCTCTATATTTATAGAAACATAAAAAACAAAAATCTACTCTACTTAAAAATTTTGCCCATTATTGAAGATCTGTGAGGAACTTATTGTATTAAAAGATTTTATATTCTGATTACAAAGGCTAGAGCTCAATTTTTCCACTTCCTTAAACTACATCAAGTTTAAGTTTTATACGAAATAAATAAGACATTGTGTTTTAAGGATTATATAAAAATATTCTTCCAATCAAATTTCCTTTTTTAATTTCCTCTAAAATTCGCATTTCCTTTCGTTAAGCTTCTGATGATATATTCCTAATACATAATTAATTATAAACCTAACAGTTAATAAGTCAATGTAAAAAACTTTAAAACGTTTGATTAAAAAATTTAGATATATTCAATTTGATCAGAACTTGATCAATTTATTTTTTTTTGTGATTGTTAATTAAATTAATATACATAGGTAATGTAATATATAAACACACAAATGAAAATAAAATCGAAATAACAAGCTAGTTTTAGAAAGACTTTTTGATAGTTACCTGACACCACTGATTAATACTACTACAAGAATATTCATCACTTGTGTTTACTTGGTTTTTTGTATCTTTTTTTTTTTTATTGTATTCAACTCTTCTTATAGTAATCAATGCATTGCTTTACCTCAAAATTTTAAACTCTAAATCAAATGATAAAAAAGTAATAAAATGAATAAATATTCCCATAAAAACTTGTATGTGTGTATAGAATATTGAGAAATATAGTTCAATCATTATTTAATGATCGTTAAATATAATGCAAAAAAAAAATCGAAATTTAGCCCAAAAAGAGAAAAACGTGCAATTTTGTCAGAAAAACTTGAAACGTGAAAAATTGTGGAAAACCTCAAAATATGAAATGTTGTGTAGAAAAAAATTAGTGTTATTAGAATGTCTTTTCCATGATTCTAATTTCAAAGTTTGGTGAAAATTGAAGCTAGGGAACAATTACACAAAACTATGTCCCATATGAATGAACAAATAGTTATTAACATCATCATTAATTTGTTTTTTAAACATAAACATTTATTGACGATTAAACGAAAAATATTCTTAAAAATACAAAACAAAAAATACTGTTTTTGCTTTTAAATGCGAAGAGAATCATTATTTTAAATAATTTACAAATTATTTATCTCTCCACTCTCCGTTAATTAACTGTATTATTACAATGGTCTCTTCTTTTTTTCCAAGAACAATAATGAAATATTATTATTTATTTGTTGTTTTTTTTTAAGGAAGTCATTAAAACTCATTGTTTGTTTCATTTGTATTTGTTACGGATTTTCATTTGTTTTTTTAATGCTAATTAATAAAACAAAGTAATATTTAATATATTTCATTTAAAAACATAATTATTTATGCATTATAATTTATACGGTATTTCATAAAGCATTTTAAATTTCTTTGTTTTACAATATTTATTATTCATATAACCAATTTTAATTGTGTACAGTATAATTAGTAAGTATTAAAACATATTTCTGTCTCGTAAAAACATATTTTATTGTATTAAATAAAAATACGTTAAAATCTTTTTAATTTAATTTTCTATTTTTATTTTTTTCTGTTTAATTATTTATTTAATCGACAACAATGAACAAATTATATTTTGTCTAAAATAATATTTAATCCAATTACAAAGATAAGAAGGGCGGATTATAGAAAGCCTTTGCTAATTCCTCAAAAAGCTCAGAACGATTGATGGATAAATGGGAGGAGGGATTGGATTCATCTACTAGGCTTCCTTAAGCTTGTTATATTAAGAAATATTTTATGGAAACACCGTAAAATAGTAAAAAGGCACGATTATAATCTTAAGTATAAGTTATTATGTATAATGATAATAAGCGGTCGAAGGAAAATCTTGTGTCTTTCTAGGTAATAATCTTAACAATATATTGCAGCATATATATAAAATATATTGTAGTAACTATCTTTTGTGTAGGCTTGTCTACCCTGTGTCATTTTCGTAATGTTTTCAGTTAGTCCTGAATGCACGCTCTCTAATGCCAAGAGCAAATATGAAATACAGCAGAACTGGTGTTGCACTCTTTGTTATTCTGTTTTCTCTCTGAGCCTGTGTGTTTGGACCAGGGTGGGCAATTTTTCTATTATTTAATTTTTTAATTTTGTCCATTGGGCAAAATGGACAAAAGGAACCACATTATTGATGAAGGGTACTTGCAAAGACAATAGGCCAAGATTGCTGTCGGTGGTAAATATGTGGTAGTGCACACCGCACTGGGGTGAGTAAATGCTTTTGAAATTATAAATTGGCTAAAGGATACGGTTCTCGCGTACCTCAAGTTCCGAAAAACCACTCGCTGGGAAAACCAGATTGAGTAAAAATATCCATAACGAACCCATTTTACATAAAAGCATACTTATTGCATCTAAAATATCTGGATGTAGATTTGTGATCTGAATCTGAAGAAATTCAGCAGCATAGAAAGAATTTCTTTAAACTCTATTTATATACAGTACTATACACGAAATATACTGAAACTAGACAGGACTTCATAACTTGTTATAGCGAACCGCATGTCAAATCTTAAAATGAAAAAGTAAGAACTGAAGATGATGAGGTGATAAATTAAAGGAAAAAGAAACTGAAGATGTGAATTTGAATAATTAATAAATTAAAGGATTCTGTGTTGTGCTATTTTCTTATTCATTCTATTTCTTTTTTTTATGTTATGTAAATTTAAATTGCATGTTTGGGTAATAAACTATGCAGTAAATAAACACTAAAACACTGATTATTTTGTTTCACTGTTTTTTTTTGTTGTTTTTTTTTTTAATTCGGAAGAAAGCTATTGATAAAAACAGTATTTTTTGTTATATTTTGTCTAAATGATCGTTATTTATTGATTTTGTCCAAGATGAATAAAATTTTATATTTTAACCACAGTAAGAAAAATCAAACACCATGGTATGGACCCTTCTTGCATCAACTTCCTCCATTTTACATTCTGACGCCTCGGAAGACTATTACTTTAGGAAATGTAGGAAAAAAAGGCGAAATTTTAGTTGTTCTCGAAATTTCTGGGGCATTACCTAGTTTTTTTTGTTTTGTTTTTTTATTTTATCTTAATCCGAATTACAGGTTCGTATCCTTTCTAGTCGGTGGCTTCACAACGTAAATAGAAAATAAAAACCATGTGTTTATAGTATTTTGCTTTTACCTCTTAAACTAAGCATCTTTTGAAGATGAAATTAAAACTAAAAGATAATTAAAGTATGGATTTATTATCTCTCACTTTCCACTTACCTGCGACGCCGTTGGTGTGATTTTTCGCGAGCCATTTAGTTTGGTTTCATCTATATTTAATTGACTTTTATAGAATAGTTAGTTACAGTCATGTGATTTATGTATAATTAGCTAGTTCTGACTAATTAAATATCTAAGGTATCTATATTAGAAGGTAAGTAGTTCAGTAGGTAAGGTAGCTAGACAGGAGATGAATTGACAAGATGTGTTTACGAGAACTAGTCGTAAATCCTCGCGATGGAACCAGCCCTTGGGCCGTGAAGGGAATGAGGAAAAAGTATAGGAGGAATCCGAAGAAGGCAGAGAGAAATAAAAGTATGATAAAAATTTCCAAAAATAGTACTAGAATGCACTGATCCCACTTTGTACATTGTTGCTTACTGTCTTCAAATCTGAAAAACTTCCTGACGGGGAAATTCACACTATGGTTAGCTAAGTTTGTGCTTAGTCAACTGTCTGGTCTACTAGACCCCATCAAGAGATACTACATGTAAGACGCTAGCTTTTAGTGTATCAGATAAAATTGAAAATGAAAATGACATCTATTGTTATCTTTATTGATTAAAATTATAAATTTAGAAATGTAATAATGTAATAAATCGTTTAATAAAAGAAATAATACATATATCAATATACAATTTCAGTGTGATGACTAGTAGTTCACGTTACGGCAGCCAGGTCATCATGTCGGCTCGTAACAGTTTTGGCGTCAGCTACTGGCTTAAATTTACTTGTGTCTGGATATTTTTAATTTCTCGGTTCTTCATTAATTACTTGTTCAGTTAAAATATCGCCTTAGTTAATTAATAGATTTGTTTAATAATATATGTTCTGTTGTATCAGCAGTTCATAACTCATAAGTTAATACAATTTTGTATTTATCTTAAACTTCTTCGTTATTTAATTAAGATGTTATGATTGTTTATGAGTCAGTCTTTATAGCTTCACCTTTACGTTTTATTTGTATGTCACTTTTCTACTATTAAAATCGCTTTTCTTGTTTTATTTATTTATTAGTTTTTATATTTTCAGTTACTTTACTTAATTTACTTTACTATGGAATTAATGTATGTCCCATTACGCTCTTAGATAGTTTATCATATATGCACTGTTAACTTGATTCATTATGCAGAAATAAAAGCTCAACGGATGCCGAAATCAATTAATATGGTCGAAATCAATACATGGAACCTGAACGGCCTCTGGAAGGCACTATTGCTGCCAAATAGGTTTTCGCTCCGTCCTAGCTCTTGGAACCGGGCCAGCCATAACTTAAGCTTTAGCCAATGACGTGCCTCATACCCGGCTTGCATAATAATCGATGTACTATATCAGGATTCATGTACCGCATTTATCTGCTATTATATATTCTGAGATTCCGTTTCATCACATAACATTCATCTATTTATAACAATTACATCGGACTAAACTTTATTGAATATTCGGGTGTTACGTATCCTATATACATTTGGAAAAAAAGTTCGTTTTAAATATATATTTTTTTCTTATTATTTATGAAGCTTTAAAATTAAAACGATAGTAACTGGATGGTTAAAAGAAAATCGAATTTTTTTTTAAATTAATGGACAAAATAATGGACTTTCGAAATATATTTTCGCTCCTCATGAACTCCTCCCTATTAAGGTAGATGATTAAAAAATTGAAATGATGTTCCATCTTTTGGTTGTCTTTAATTTTTTCTCAACTCCTTCCTCCCTCGCCTTATTGTATATTTTTTTGCGCCTTTAAATGAATCAATGAACGAAAATCAAAGATATTTTCGATCAATATGGAAAAAAAATCAATCTGCCTTCCCTGCTGCCAATTCCCGAGACCACATTTTCATTTCAGTTGTAGTCAGTTATTTATTCTCATTTCTTTCAGCTGTCGATCGATCGATCGGTGCTGACCGCATCACGTCCTAAAGTAATCTTCGGATAAGAATCAGTAGTATGTGGTCAAAACCACTTATTTTCTATATTGATGCAAGTTTTGAATTATATCCTTATGCTTATGTTATTAAATTAATTTTCCACTTTGAGACTCCCTGTGACAAAAAATATCGTACGAAATATTAAGATGTAACATTTTGCTTAACATTTTTTTTTTTTTTTTTTTTGCAAGACGTATGATAGCACATTTGTTTATTTATTTATTTGGAAATTAAATTAGAATTGTAGATTATCAAAAAATCAACATTAGTTACTTTCAGAAATAAGTTATTAAATAAAGTTTTTATAACTAACCAATGTTTCAATGAACACACTTGGGGGTGCAGTTATCTGAATTAAAATAGGTTAAAGATGCATAGATTGGAGAGATATAAGCAAAGAAAATGTTGACAAAAAAAAAAGAAGGAAATAATAAGAATTAGAAATTAAATGAAATCAAATAAAGCAAGAATGCCATGGTGAGAAAAAGTAAATTCGTTAGAGAAGGTCAAGGACGACAAAATAAAAAAATATTTTGTTTATAATCTAACGTTTATTGCTGTTGTAATTACTTATAGTCTTTAAAATCCAACATCAAATAAAGTCTTTTATGGTAAAAATATAGAATAAACAATATTAAAAAACAAAACAAAAATCCTGAAGCCAAGCCTTGTAAGGAACCAGGATGACCAGTACTCCTATTATCTTTTTCAATCACTGATGCATCCTATTGGTTATTTTTTATTAAGTTATATGTTCTTCTAGATGAGATTCATTGATGTAATTAGGTATAGTGAATTTTATTTCATTATATCTTTATAATGGCGTTTCGCGGCTATCACCCAATCATCGGGTATCTGATTAAATATATCTTTTAATATCACATTTTATGTTTTCCTTATTAGTCTCAACTATTAACAATAAACATATTACTGTCCATTAAATAAAACATTAATTATTAAAAATTCTAACATAATTATAAATAAGGATGACTCAACTGTAATATACCTTTTTGAACCATATTCAAATAAATATAAAAAATTTAAATTTGGAAGATTATTTTTCATTCACTATATCTAGGTACAATTTCCTTGTACTCAGAGATTAAAAATCACGTATTAAGCCAATCTTCAATCAAGCTCGTTTCATAATAATTTTCACCACATTAAATGTAATTATCTGCTTTATTTTCCATGTCTTCAAGCAGGGCCTTGTTTCATAATGAAAAGTAATAGTATTAGTTCATAGTACAAGTGAAGAAACTAGTGTGGTAATAATACTAATACTTATTTTTTTCATCATAGAGATGACTATTAGTGATATTACAGGAGTTAAAAAATACTAAAGTACAAGTTACTATTCTACAAGTCTGTGTAATTGAATTAAGATAAATCTACAAGGCTAATAGTATTAATTTGTACTTTATTATGAAACAGGTCCCAGGTTTCTCATAGTATTAGTTCCTCTTGATCTGAACTACAACAATCCTGTTTGATTGCTTTTCGTTTTCTTACAATGATCAATTTATTAATCTTTTTCTTTTTGATTTTTGTTACGCTTATTTTTCTCTTCTTCCTTGCTTTTTATTATTACAATATGCTCGTTTGAATTCAAAAGCTTACTAATCATTTTTTGTGGAATAGGAGATATATCTTTTAGGATTTGAGATGGTATCCTATTGTCATTATTCAGTTGATATTTTTAATACTTGTTCATTTTCGATTGTTTCCTGGTTCAAGGTTGTTATGACCATTTTAAACTGAGTTCATACAGCCGTCTCTTTTTTTTTTATACGAGCGAGATGGATATATAAAAATTTAATGGAATAAAAAGGTAATTGGTCATATTGAGGTTAAAATAAAGGTAGAAAAATGAAAAATTACCAAAAATTGTTTATGTCCTAGTTGTTGATAAGTTAATGATGACAGTGCAATTAAATTATTTACAATTTAAATAAGAATTAGTTCTTATTAGGACCGAAATAGGTTAATCTTAACTGTAATATATTAAATCTAGGATGAATCCCCTGCAAAAAGTTTGACAGTTGATGTGATGATGTAAATAATAGTTTAGACAGTCCCTGATGATGGCCAGGTTGGCTGAAACTCTGGACATTTGGAGTTATAAATAATGATATTGAATTTAATTGAATAACAAAATTTATACTCACATTTATGTATATTTTTTAGACAGATCTATGGTTGGTTAAAACAGATAGTTTCTTTAGTTGACGCCCAGATGCGCTCGGGGTCGGAAATTTTTGTTTTTTAAGTGCCAAATGATTCGAGTGACAAAGGGCCATGATTGATAAAAATTAGAAAATAGTTTTTCCGACTTTACTCGGAAAATATTGCCCAATGTCCTATTTATTGGTATTGCGATACTCCCTAGGTACACAAGAGAGGAAAGTAAAGGATGATATAGACAGAAATGTGGATATTACAACAATTAAATTAATATTAGGATTATTAAAGAAAATTAATAAAAATTACATGGAAAAAGTATAAAAAGATATGTGAATTAAAATTAAAATAATAGAGAAACTATATAAGTAGTCAGTTCATGAAGCTTGAGGTGATTTATAGTTAACTTAAATTATTTAAATTTGACTCAGATATTTTCTTGATAATGTACAATAATAATTTATATGCAAATAAGAGATATTAGCCATCTGTCCGTGATCTAAAAATATATGCTTTGATAACTTTCTTCTGGTTCTTGTTTATGTTCCTTTGGTCGCATAATGCGCGGTTCGTTGAGCAAGATGCGTTTGAATTATGCATTAGTGAATTTGTTTGCCTTAGGCGGAGACAGGGCTCCTGAGTTTATCCTTCTCAGTCACCACTGTTCTTAACGCATTTTTTCCACTCTTTGCAAAATATCGAACTAAGATGCGCTAAGAATTCCCACCTTCTGGTGCAATTCTGGTGAATTTCCACCTTCCTCAGTTGGTTGAGAAATATATTAGTCTTCATTAGCAGTGGACATAATATAAAAAGTATTGGATGTCCATTATCCTTCTAATAATCTAAAATATCTCTATATTTTATCTACATCTTTGTTCGTCAGCTTAAATGTATCACATATTTTAAGATAGTAGCGTATTAGTGTGTTGTTTTAGTTCTTCGGTACATTAATTGAGGTATAGAGAATCAGGATGAATGCACTATCTTACATTTTTGTGAACATTAAGTTTAAAAAGTCATTGTATTTCATGCTATATGTTTGTTGATTTCCAAACCATTCAGGAGGTATAACCACTTTAACTGATTGTATCATGATCACAAGTTGATAGTACGATAGGGTTCTTGGTCACTGTAACACCGCTAACTGCTAATGTAAATGCAAGGATTTTCTATCAAAACTTGCCTAAAGCTGCTTGATGGACACTGAACAAAAATCCTCAAAATGGTTTGCTTCAGAATCTCGGCCGGTAAGGCTGAAAAAAATTGGCCTCCACTAAATTTGAGATTGTACGTTTCCTTCAGATACGGGGAATTCAAAAGTCAAACTATTCGATAAAATAATTTCCAGAATTCAATAAAATTTACGCGAAACCATGGCAACAACAATCCTAAATTTGTATACAAATTTGGGTCAAATCATTCAAACCTTTATAGAAATATAGTGGTAAAAGTAAATACGTTAAAGAATGCGAGATAAGTCAGTTATTATAATAATAATTATTAGTACTTTTTAATGTGACTTATTTCTTATGCTGTCCAATCCACATGTGGTAGCCCCCTGATCAACTGAAGTCTTTTTTTGCGGAAACAGGAAACTTAATTGAAACTATAACAATCACTTTTTCTTGGGGAGGTCCCTAGACCCAGGGCATCTAACTGGTACAAGAGCCGGGAAGAAAAAAGGCAGTTATCCCCCCCCCCAATTTTTTATTACTTTAATAAAAGCTATCTATAATTACTAATCAAAACTGACGAGTCTGCCAAGTATAGGTAGGCTGTTACAAAACCTTAAAAAAACATTATTTTTTCATTCAGAGCTCTATATCTTAAAAACTGCCAACAAAACTAGAAAATCTAAAAGAACATTATTTAAAGAAGAGTAAATTTGCTGAAATATTAGCCTTGATAGAGCTATTTAAGTCCAATATTTCTCGAGATATAGACTTTTAAAAAGTAACATTCCATAAAATTGTACTGAAATATCAGTAGTTAGTTAATTTATTTTGAGAAATCTATATCTCAGTAACTATGTTGCGTACTGATGTATATTAGCACTCAAATTCAAGCTAAATAATTGTACTATAAAGTAGTTTATGACCTTTACCTTCTTAGGAATAGTAGTGTTTACGATATTTGCTAAAATAAATTGATTTATAGTTGTTCGGACAATAAGTTTGATTTATGAAAAACTTTATATCAGAAACCATTGGATGTACAGATGTCTGCCAGCATTCAAATTAAAATTAGTTAAATTTATTATAAAATAGTTAATAATGTTTATCTTTGTAAGAGTAGTAGTTTTTCAAAATGATAATTCAAATGATATTTGACGAAATATACTCACAAAATGTTAATTTCTAGTTGTTCGTATAAAATGTTGGATTTTTGAAAAAATATATCTCTAGATCCATAAGACGCAAATATGTCTGCCAACACTCAAAATAAAGGAAATTTAACTTACTATAAAGTAGTTTATGACACTTATCTTTGTAGGGGTAATAGTTTTTATGATATTCACATATGAATATAAATTTGTCGAACAATGATAAATTAATTTATTTTAGCGAATTTCATGAAAACTACAACTCCTACGAAAATAAACGTCATACACTACTTTATGGCTCATTAAACTAGCTTTAATTTGAGTGCTCATAGACACCTGTACGTCTTATAGTTCCTGAGATATAGATTTATCCAAATAAATTAACTAACTACTGATATCTCAGTACATTTTTATGAAATGTTGTTGTTATCTATGTCATCTCTCCGACAGATTATTTCAAGTAAATTACAACGGCGCTTATTCATCCCTATTCCGTCAGTCTGCTGGTGTACCTCAGGGTAGTATCCTTGGTCCTGTACTTTATACGGTTTTCACAGCTGACATCCCTCACCACGTACGCCGTTGACACAATCTATTTTGGGTGAACAATGATCCTTACATTGTATCCCAAACCCTTGAAGAATGGTACCAAAATTGGAGGATTAAAATTAATTCCAATAAATGCCACCAAATCACATTTACCTTTCATCGTAAACCCATGACCTCTTGCCCTACAGCATCCTTTAATGATACCCCACTTATTCCTGTTGAACAGATCCGTTACTTAGGACTAAATCTGGACAAACGACTGACATGGAATCCTCATACAAGACTGAAAAGACAGAAAAGTGCTCGTCGATTTCGATTATTACAACATTTACTAGGCAAACTGTCTAAATTGCCAATCCATTACAAAAGACTGATCTACATGACTATTAGGCCTATCTGGACATACAGAGTTGAGCTTTGGGGCTCCACTAAACCTTCAAATTCCTCCCGAATCCAATCCTTACAGTCCAAAATCCTTCATAAACTCCTTAATGCTCCTTACTTTGTCACAAATCAAGTCATCCATCATGACCTCAATATTCCATATGTTGCCGATTTAGCCAAAACCAGATGCCATTTCTTCCATGGAAAACTTCCTAACCACCCAAATCCACTTGTTTCTAACCTGGCTTCTCCTTCATTACCTAATAATCCTCCTAGACGTCTGAAGTGAAGATGGTCTCGAGATCTTCTCCTCTAGATATGTTATTAGAGTTCTATTAATGGGTAGATTCTTCACATGTTTGTATCATGTCACTATGTAAATTTACTTGTTGCATATATTTTATACAGTTGTAAATAAATTATTTAAAAAAAAAAAATGTTGCTCTCTTAGATTTTCTATCGTTGTTGGCAGTTGTAAAGATGTAGATCTCCTAATAAAAAATTAACGTTTTGCATTAGCCGCCATTTTATATTCCCCCTACCTATACTTAAAAAAATAAACTAAAAATAACTGCCTTTTTACTCCTCTTTGGCTCTTGTACTAAACGATTGCCAGATTGTGCAGCTGAACACCTTGAAGGTTGTAATCCTGTTCATCTATAGATCTTTTCTTAAAATTCATCGATCAGTTGCAAAACCTCTGTAGCGAGAGGGAGCAAGCGGTATAGTAAAAGCACACCAGAGCGCTCCACCTCGAGCCTCACCGAAGCTCTCAAATTTATAAATCAGTTCATTTTGTAAAAAGACATTGTCATTTTTGTATATTAATAATTTCTGTACATACTATTTAGCAATATCTATACAATGAATAATAAATGATAACAATGCAATGCACGAACCTATCTCAAGCAGACATGTACCGACCGCTTCTCGGTCACAGCCGCATAGACTAGACCTATAAATAAGGGACTCGAAATCCCCCTATTCGATCGTAGATCCACTTCCTTTCCTGGGTCTAGTCATGGCACAGGTGGCGTATACACTGCTTGAGATAGAGAAGTTCATTGCCAATCTATGCTCGCAAAAGTTGTGTTTTTCAGTACGTCCACCTATGACGATGACCTATCTACTCTCCTTCACTCCAGCAATCTTAGTCCGTCGCTTCATCTCGGCAACTAAGATTGTAACCTAATTCCTAACGGTTACACTGGTCCGTCCGCTTCATCTCGGCAACCAGTGTAATTTCCCGTCTCTCCCCGGCTCTAGTCCGTCCGCTTCATCTCGGCAACTAGAGCTGCACCTAGCCTAATCAGCTTACTGGTCCGTCCGCTTCATCTCGGCAACTAGTAAGCTGGCTCCTATCATGACAGTTCTAGTCCGTCCGCTTCATCTCGGGAACTAGAACTGTTATTCTACCTCAGACTCTCTCACCTAGACCTCCTCTACCTGCGTCAGTGTCCAGGGCTCATCCTCTGGCACGGCCGTTCCTAACTTATAATGAATACGCCATGTCGTGGGCCTTCTGTAAAGAGATATCAGGCTGGAGAAATCGCCTAAGACAAGACACAACCCCGACACCTCCTTCTCTACTCCCTTCAATGGTTTTCTCTCCTCTCCTTAAAATCTATTGGGCCTTATAACTATTCTCCTCCTACTTATTATATATATCCAATTAGGTAGATTTTATCTGTCCCCACCTCCCACCTACAAACATTGGATTGCACAACATTTCTATGTATCTATGGATTTATGAATTCCTTCATTCATTTAGCTTTAGTTGCATTTTAGTCACAAGACATGCAGTAAATTAGACTTCAACTAACTTCTTCCTAGTTTATTAAAAATGTTTTTTATAATGTTGATGTAACATTTAATTTTAAAGTAAAAGTAAATCGTAAAATATTTACTGTTGTTGTGTCTGTTAATTCGTCTAAACGCCAGTGGATGAAATCTGATATATGCATTATGGGACCAACTAGATACCAGCAGCCCGCTCAAACCCTAAAAATTTCATTAAAATCATATTAACGGTTAGATGGATCATGTCCAAACTCAGATTTAACTGCAGACAGATTGACAATGTTTTTCTCGATGTTTGAAACGTAAAATGCAAGCCAAAATATTTGTTCTGTCGACGTACTCTTCTCAATTTTTTGAGGTTGCTTTTTTTTCTATTCTTCTCTCTTTGTATGAAAAATATTTTTAATAACATCAACTTATACTAAATTATCCAACGGAATGTAGTCCACGCAAATGGATACAGCAGCAATTTTTATGGTCACAGTTAATCAGCGTCCTAAAAAAACATGAAATATTTAGAACAATTCTAAAACTTATGAGATCTCTTTCTTCCTGGTCTCCATTTAACTGGAATACATTCTGTTTCGTAATATTTACTCTCGTTCATTTAAAAAAGAGACGACTAAACAAAAAAGTAATCAGAATTAAACTTGCAGGTAATTATCTCTTCTTTAATTTATTATAAATTGATAAATAGAACAATAAATTGAGGTTACAAAGTTGAAATTCACTTAAGGATCCTTAAAAACATATATAAGCAAATTTTCGAGACTTTTCCAAAACTTTTTACCAACATTCCTATCTTTTACTTATTTAACAGATCTCAATTAGACTGTGAACGGTTGGTTGTTCATAAACCATTCCCTGAAAAAAAAAATACGTTTAAGTATTGGTTAATTTTGCTAGAAAAAAATGCATGATTTCTATGCTAGAAGAAAAAAAAATAGAAAGATAATAATTTGTTGAACATTTTTGTAATTGCTTTTTGTATTTATGGGAAATATTAGAGGACACAAACTTGACATTTGTGAACTGTGCCCCAAGAAAGATAAATAAGCAAATTTTCAGAACTTCTCCAAAACTTCCCAGGTAAAAGTAACGAAGGCCTGAGTTTATAAACCTCTTTCAATAATTAATCACAAATTAAACTAGTAATTTATGAATTGAAAACTTATTAAATTTACCCACAACTAAAACCGATTTTAATTCCCCCTCCTGTTATAATTCTACTTTTGAAGTACTTTACTAATTTATAAGTTATATTATAATTATTATTATTATTATTAATTATAATATTTATAATTTTTAATTTCAATATTTGCCATTAATGCGATGACCCGGCAGATAGCTGCACTCATGCCCAGAAGACCACGCTCTGGCATGACCCGCTCCGGAGGACTCATGATGACCATCGACTGTTTGGAATTGGAAGCTGGTCAGGAACTTTGGCATCAACAGAAGGACCTGTACTACTTACTGCTAGAAACGACTTGTTGACGTCTGGGGAGCAGGCTGCCCTCCTGGCCTCAAGCTATGCAACGACAGATGCTGATGCTTCTACAACACCTGGGAGGTCACCGAGTATAGTGAGAGACCATCTTCTCCACCTTTAGCCAGCTGTAGTCGGTACTACGTCGCACTAAGGGTAACAGGGCGTCTGGGCAGGACGGGGTCCCTAGTGTACTATTGAAGATGCTTCCCTGGAAGGGTAAAGCCTTCAACATTTTCAACTCGTGCAAACGGATCTCTTACTTCCCAACTACCTGGAAACTACTGGCTACTCAAGCCGGGAAAGAATGGTGACAGTCCTTTGCACTACCGCCCGATCAGCCTCCTCTCGCATATGGGCAAGTTCATCGAACGGCTCCTACACCACCACCTTATGGAGAACTGTAGGAAGCCGATGTTCTACCCCCAAGCAGATTGGATTTAAGAGATGTATCGGTTGTGAACAACATCTGGCGAAGCTTCAAGAGCTCACCATAGTGCAGATGAAGAAGAACTGTGCGACGGCATTCATCTCTCAGGACAGCAGCCAGGCCTTCCAGAGCGTGTTCCACCGGCTCCTGCTCCGCCGACTGGAGAAATTCAAGTTCTCCGCTGCTCTATGCCGACTGATCGGAAGGTATCTTAGTGGAAAATCTTTCACTGGAGGCTTCTCGCCTCCGTTCCCACCACCTGCGGAGTCCCTCAAGGCTCTTTACAGGGACCTCTTACTACTCGTCGTTTGGCACCAGTAGTTGCCCTCAAGCACCCAGAGGCAGTGGTGGCAGCCTATGCAGACGATATCGGGATCTAAGCCTCAAGCATGAGTCTACTTTCGGACTCATGCTTGAGGTGTAGATTGAACCCTTGAACATGCCGAAAATGCTTCTGCTACCAGCGTAACTGCACTGAAGAGAGACGGCGTCAGGGTGAATCCTGCGAAGACAAATGCCATTGTCAGGTCCTTTCAGAAGGGCAAAAGAGGCAAACTCCCCCAGCTGTTCGCAATGGATGGCGAAAGCCGTATTATCTCGAACACTATCTTTACCTCGGCATGACACTTGACAGGCATCCTACCTTCTCCAGTCACGTCGGGGGAGAGACTCAAACTGGTCCGGTTGAAGTCCTACAGGCTCTACCATCTGCTCACTTCACAGCAGATCTCACTTCGGCTCAAGGTGAAGATTTACAAGGCAATCATCCGCCCGACTCTGTTCTATGGTACTCCGCTTCTGGGACACCTCTTCAAGGACACGCTGAAAAAGCTGCAGAGTTTCTAGAATTCCCTCCTTCGGCAAATAGTCCGAGGAACTTCACTCCAAAGAGCCAGGAACAGTGCTATCCATGATGAGCTCCAGCTCCTTGCAACATTAACCCTTACTCAATAATCACGAAAACATAATTGTTAAATATTGTATTACTTTTTTATTGTGTAGTGTTGTGTTATTATATATTATATATTTTAGACCATGGTTACAGTGTTCAAAGAGCACATTTACACTTTATTTACAGATATATAAATTAAATGATTACAAAACACTATATAGAAAAAATGAAACATTAAACTTAGAGAAAAATAACATCGAAAGTACATTCATTCCTATATAAAATCTTTACATTCAGCCTGGGAAACTCCTAACCGAGCTGCTATCTCAGCCTGTGAAGAAAAAAGCAGGACTCCCTGAAAACTCGTCGCTAGACTACTCATTAGCTTGGCATAATGCTGGTTTGAACTTTGGATATATGGAAAATATTATTTAACTACAGAATTATATTAAGAAATAATTATTAGCAACTACAGTGAATATTTTGGTTCTGTTATAAATCGTAGGAAGCATACTATCTTTAGTCTTTTTTTTTTTCCAAAGGACGGAACGGCGATTGTTTTCCAAAGTCCTGGAGATGACAGCCCTGCTATCAAGTTCCGACAGTTGGTGGTAATCGAGCGTGCTTATATCGAAGAGGAACGATTCTTCCGTCGTCCCCCCTTCCCGGCCAGTCTGCTGCTTTAATGCCCTGATAGCAAATAGTTTTAGAAAAAGCAATGACAGAACAATTAAAGCCATTGGATAAGACGTTCTATTTCCTTCAATGTCATATTTCTTTTAGCACTTGATAATCCATAATTAATGAGCTCGATACTTTCATCATTGGAGTGATCAAGGAATTGTATCATTTCATCCTGTCTTAGATAAACTTAACAAAGCCAAAATAGAACATGGGTTGCTAAAGGCTGCTGTAGCAACAATCATTAGGGATACTTATTAAAGAAATGCCAACAAAAAGGAACAATTTTTGCAAATACCGAAAATAGCAATAATAAATTATTGTTATATTTAAATACTTTTAAAAATGGCGAACAAGTGGAATAAATGGTTTGGCTATTCATTATTTTGGATTTTAAAAAAAATAAAAATTTGTTTTTCAATTTTAACTGCTCAAAACTACCGGTTATTACAAAAACCTATTTTCAATTTTTTTTTCAAACAGCAAAGCAAAAATTAAAAAAAAAAAAGTAAGGAAAATAGGATTAAACGTTTTTTTTTTTAATTAAAACAAAAAATATATACATACGATTTTGCTGTTTAAAATAACCGAATTATCAAGGAATCATTTTTTTAAGGTAGCATAAATGATATTTCGCATTTTTTTTGGATTTAACGCGTAACTCCAATAAAATTCTTAACTCGTAATAAGTGGTTTGAATGATCGGGTTCCACAACCATCCAATGCGTATTTAAAAATTGGGTTCCAGGAAATGTTACAAAAATACCAAGGCCTGTTCAATACTGACATTAATTATTTATTTTTTATTATCTGCCTATACACTACGGCTATTTTAAAACTGTACTGACAGCTCATTAATAGGATATGCTCATCTACCTCGGTTGGTGAGTGAACATTTATGTGAAACTTGTATTGTCAAGAACTAACGCAATCTTAAAATAACATTTGGTAGAAAAAGTGTAAGTATCTCAATTAACACCTAAAAAACCTTTTATGGTACTATTTTTTTTTTTACAATATTTCAAAAGTTAAATGGACTTTTAAGAAATATATTGTACATTTTATTATCAATTTACACAATTATGATCCTTTTTTCCCTCAACTTTTATTCTTTGAAAATTCTCCAACGTTTCGGCCCTCAGGCGATTCTCAAGGATAGAACCTTTAATATTGATGCCATATTTTTTTTAAATCACAAAATTGCAGGCTAATTGCCCTTTGTCTCATATAACTTTTTTAAAATTTATATTCTAGATTTAAAAAACTTTTTTACAACCAACTTCCCTCTTTAACTTATATTTATAACTTAAAAACAGAACCTACCTTCAACAGGTTAGGACTCTGTTATCTTAACAGTAAATCCATCTATCTATAAATATGTATGTTATCTAAATATTTTTTTTCTTATTTTATTTTTTAAAGAGAAAAAAAGGATCAAAATTGTTTAAATTGATAATAAACTGAACCACTCTCAAACAATTATATAAAAAATAATTATTCTATATTGTACTTGTTTAATTAACAAATTAACTGATTAATTAACAAAATTAAAAAATGGTTCGAATTGGTGAAAGATTACCGAACAAAAACAAATTCTAATAACATATTACGGACATAACATGATGACAGGAAAATGTCCCTTATCCCCGCATTTAGTTAGTTCACACACAATTCTTAAGGACATGATATTAGATTTTTTATTTAATTTTTATCAGAAACGAACGACTGTAATATAAACCTTAAATGATATTAAGGTGATATTTAATATGAATTCTTAAATAATGTTGACATTCATATTTTGATAACTATAGAAATTTTAAGTCTGTAAAAAGGGAGAAAAACCATGGCCTTTGGTCCAAAAATGTCTTTAAATTTTCTAAAGTATCTATGTATTCTTCTTAAAAACTTTTTTTTTTTTAAATTAAACTAACTTATTTAATATTAATAAATTATTAATTTAAAAAACTTAATTTAATAACAGTATATATGTATATTTGTTATTTAGTTTTTTTAATATATATTGATATTTACAACTGTATTAAAAATATTTCAAATAAGTAAATGTGATGTGAGTTATAAATTGGCATGATACAGTGGAAAATCTATCTATGACAGACTCCTATTACATTTCTAGAGTAGAAGAACTTTTTAGATGCCTAGGAGAATCCTCAAGTAGTGAAGTTCTCCATCATTATCTGATAAACCGCAAGGTTAGAAACAAGTGGGTTGGGTTAGAAAGTTTATCATGGAAGGATTGGAATCTGTTTCTGGCCAAATCAGCAACATATTAAACATTAAGATTCTGATGGATGACTTTATTTGTGGCAAAGTAAGAAGCATTAAGAATTTTGGATTGTTAGCATTGGATACGAGCGGAATTCGATATCTATGAATCTTTTATAATTACTTGGAAGTTCAGAACGTTTGTCTAGTAAATTTTTCTCTAATCTGAATGGCAAGCAGTTCCCTGTCTTTTCAGAGAGGATTCCAAGTTAGTCGTTTTTTTTTAGTTTTAAATTCTTGATTTGGTTCATTGTGAGATCTATTAAATATGCTTCAAGAAGTTTGTAATTTTTAAGATATTCAACCAAACTTCTCCTGAAAGGGTTGAATCCAATAAATAACTGCAAATATATAATTCTTATTTAAGGAGTAGATCGAGCAATTTATTCATCGGAGCGTGATCACTATGATAGCCAATATTGTCTCCTCGGATGATCAAAAAAGCTCTCACCTTTACATATTTGTACTTCATAAATAAGCATTGTTCTCTATCTTTTGAGGGTATTATTAATTATCTAGCCTTTTCCAGTTATTCTCTAGTGTACACAACTCTTGAGATTGTAACTTGTTTTACCGATTCTGATTGCAATCAGATTTTAAAACATATGTATGCCTTTTTTTTTTTTTTTATTCAATGGGCCCCCCTGGACCGTAAAACAGTTTTTGCAGTGTTTGAATATTTACCTGACAAACGTAGTTCGAAAAAACATCAACATAGAAAATAATTTTTAAATAAAATTAGGTCTGTCATCATGATTTCAGTTTTCTCGAGGTGGCTAAAATAGCTGTCATGGTTATAAAGCTGTTTTAAATGCACATTTTGCACATATATCGTCAAAACCGAAAAATAAAAAATTGATTTAGGCCTTCAGAATGCTTCTAAACAAAGAAGTGTCCCAAATTCAAATGAATTTTTCTTGAAGTTGTCTAATAATAAATATATAAAAAATCAATAAATAAATTTTTAAAAATTCATATGCGTGGAAAAAACGGAATAAGTTTAGAATACTAACGATAATGTCACATAGTAGCGAACGTAACAATGTTTGAAAATCAATTCAAAATTCTTAACTTTTGGAGATTAGAGGGTTTAAAATGTTTAAATGCTCATTTATGTGCATAATATATAATGATTTTTGTAATATTTTTTTTTACAAGATTCCTCCACTTCTTCCGATTGTGCGTATCCTTTTAATTGTGGAGGTCATGGTCCATCCGGAGGATCCGACTATCCTTTGGATTTGTTATTATTGTTTTATTACTCTTCTTTGCCAGTGGTACCCTTTGGTATTTCTGCCTTTTTGTGTCAACTGTAGAGAGGATCATTTCTCATATACATTAGTACTCACTTTACAGATGCATGTAGGCTGATACTGAAACATTAATTCCATAATGCAGAATTAAAAAAATAAAATCTGTACCGCTACAGACCCATGAAGGGTCAGGGGTGCAACAGTTTGTAAGGAAGTACTGTTACTAGACCAACGGTTGTGCAAGGAGGTGATTTGGTCAGAATCACGCTCAACCGCTAGATTTGTACCCAATTAAGGGTACCTAATTTATGGGGCTGGGGGACCACAGCAGGGCTCTAGAACCCACAGGGTTGACTCACGGCTATAATGTAACATGAAACAATTTTCTACCCAGTCGGATTCGAACCGAGGTCCTTGGAGTTAATAGCATCGTGCCTTACCACAATGCCATCGCGCTCCCATAATGCAGAGTATATGGGTTTATTGTGATCGCTTCTGTTATGATTGTCCTTCGTAATCCATAATATCCGCAATAAGTAAGAGTTGTAGAAATTATCAACTTCTGTAAGCCAACAGCCAAAATATTTAAATTCTTGGATTGTTATTATTTCCCAGCTGCCCAAGAATGGAGCTCTTACATTTCATGCTATGTTAATTGTTTGTTACTCATCTCTAAACCTCATCCTGTGTTCTCCGCCAGGAGCTTATATATCTTATATATAGCTTATATACTATTTGGTATAATTGCGTGGTTGTTGTCTTATTTTAAGGCATTCATAACTTAATAATTAAATACTATAATTAAGCTTTACAACCATTAATATATCCATAGAGTTATTTATTTCCACTGTTTATTAATACTTTCCAATAAAGTAAATCATTATTATCGTATATAATTTAATTCAAACTTCTAAAAAATATACCATTACTGAAATTATTATTCTTTTTGTAGTTATAAACGTTTTACTTGTACCTTTTATTCGAACTGAACGAATGAAAAAAATTGTAATGCATGTTTGTAATTTGCGATTCGTTCCGAAACAACATTTTACACTTACACAGTTACATTGTTGGCCAACCATATATTAATTGTATTTAATTGCTAATTAACACACGCCATGAAGTATTTCATATTTTATTCAGATTCATCTCTGTACCTCTTTATTCAGATTAATTTCCTAAATTAATTTTATTTTAACTATATTTGTATTAATTAAACTTTTTTTATTATCTATAACAAGAAGCTGATACAGACTTGGTTTGATTTCAGTCCCCAGCAGCATGCAAATCATAAGACTGATGAAGCCAACCGTGCAAGCTTGCTGTTGAGAACTGAAATCCACCTGAAACAGCCCATGCCTACGCGGTTAGTAAATCCCCCCCTTAATGCCGAACACTAATTTTTTCAATGTTTGTTGTTTTTGTTTAATTATTCTGTTATTATTCAAGAATATATCTTATATCATATAGAAACAATTGTACGGATTATTTGCCTAAATTATAACATCACAGATTACTGTAGGAGTATGCCTTTAAACAAGTATACGATACAATAAATATTATCCTATGAATAAAAGTAAATTTTAAAGACTAGTAATGTCAAAAATAAATCAAAAGATTAATTCTGTTAGTTAAAATACTAAGAATGAAAGAAATGTCTAAATAACTACAGGACAATATTACGGTAAATGATAACTCCTTATAAAATAAATGTCACAAGGGTTTACATTAGAATTGATACATGAAAAAGTGAAAAGAAAAAAGTTTTTTTTTTTATCTTAGTATACCTTACTTAAGTTTACATAAAATAAAATCTTTAAAAAAATTACATCATGAAGTTGCAAAAACACCCATTTGAAAACAATTAAAAAAAGTAATTATTAGCCAGCGCAGTGGCCCAGTTGTAAGGCGATATACCTCTAACTTCCGGGTTTCAATCCGGTTGTGGAAAATAATTATTTTCTGTTACATTTTAGCCTTGAGTCAACCATGTGGGTTATAGAGCCCTCCTGGAGTCCACCCACTCTCATAAAGTGGGTACTCTTGATAGGAAAAAAAAATCTGGTGGTTGAGCGTGATCTTGAAAAAATCACCTCTCGTATAACCGTTGTTCTAAAAAAAGGTGCTTCCATACAAAGTACTGAACCCATGACCTTTCATTCACATTATTATTAATGAGTAATATTATCTACTCCATTTACACTTTTTTTAAAATTTTATTATTATAATTATATTTATTTTAACTAGGATCCAATATTTTGGTACTGTGTACTCTTCTTTAAAGCTCCTATATAAATTAAAAATACAAGATGTACACTACTTTGTTAAAATTTACTCCCCGAATTTGTATAAATTGAGTCCCCGTATTTTTGTTATTAATATTTTTTCATGAAAAAAGTTGGTTCTCATTATAAACTGATTCATCCCAAACAAAAATTTTTGAATAAAAGATATATTAATATTATTATATATTTGCTTCTACTCAGCTATCACTGACTCTTCCGCTACGGGGTTCTACTGTATAGTTAAGACTAGAAGAGGGCTTTTCTGTTTAGTGTATTACGTAACGTAAGGTAGTAATTAAGGACATTAACTACCTTACTTTATTATAAACGTTGTTTTTAGTCGGTAGTTGGTAGGATAGTTTTAATTAACTATTGTCAACAGAATTCTGTATTTACAAGTGTAGGGAAAAAAAGAATCCTACGCTGTCTACCTACTATTTTTGAAATTAAACTAATTAATACTTGTTTCTTTAATCTGTTTTTGCGATGAGAAGGGAAATGGTTTTATACCGATACGATTCCTTTAAATAAATATAAAAAACTAGGAGTTTCCTCTCGTTTATTAAAGTTATTTTCGAATATTTGCAAAACAACAGTTTGTAGTTTCCTAGTATTAATACTTTTTTTTTTTGTAATGATAGAATTCTAATTTGCTTAATGTTATGTTTTATTATATTTATTGCTGCAATATAAACGCATTGTATGTCCCAACAGGTACGTAAAGACGCCGCCGATGCCGCGGGCGGAGGAGCCACTGAGCAGCCGAAGACAGGAGCCGCTGTCACTCTGCTGCTCCAACAACAGGCGCACACCACACCACATCCCCACCCACCATCCGGTCACTACCACCACCACCGCTACTATATGGTGAGTACCAATATAAATTCTGATTTATGAGTTCAGCTGTTTGAAGAAATCGTTTCTTTGTTTTTTTAAATGTATTTACTTATAAAATATCCGTCTGTCGAAGCCTTAGTGCAATTTTAATTAAAACATAAATACTACAAATCTTTCAAAAATACATAGGTTATATGCTTTAAAAAATCAACAAGTCAGTAATTTAATGCAATAATATGGTATTTATATTAAAAAATAAACAATAACATCCAACTTGTATCAAACAGCATTATAGTATTCATCCCACACATGTTAAATCTTTCCAGTGTATCCAATGCTACATAATTGCTAAGAACTCTCCAATTAGAGCCTTGAATAATTGTTCTAGACAGCAGGTCCGCTGCCCAAAATATTTTATTCCAATTTTCCTATACATATAACAGGTTCCCAAGAAGTGAATCATATCTATTTTCGGAGTTCCCTACAGTTATCGACACTATCATGCACCCATGGGTCTACACATAAATTGAACAATTCCTTTCTACAACGGGAAATCGAACGTAGATCAAAATTATCATTTGAATATGACTGTGTTTATGTGAATATGTCTCTGTTTCAACCGTACATATAATTGCAAAGAAAAACTAGATCAGATACGTTTCTCAGATTCCTTTACGCTCGGTCTAACTGACTCAATCTTTAGCGCAGATCGGCAATATTTGAAGTTTCGAGATTAACTCCATAACACTACTCAAATTCCAATCACTTTCAGTACCAATTAACATTGTTTTTTTATCATCTCTTTTGCTTGGATATAATATACGCGGAAACCCGGCTTCTCCAGAACTCTTAAAATATAAATTACAAAATCAACATTTCTTGAAAGTATTTTATTCGCTTCAAATTGTGACGGAAAATCCTCACTCAATATGGCATTTTCTATTGACAATTGCTCAATCTTATCAGAAAATATTGCAATATCGTTCTTTTTTGCCACTATTCCTTATTTTTTCCCTCAGTTTTTAATCTGTTGTCAATGAATGTACCCAACGAGTTCATGAACTGATTTAATAATCAATATTAAGTCGTGGCAACCTTGTCGAACTAAAAAGTATACAAATTATCCTTAAAGCGGTTGAATATGCAAGAAAAGGAGGCAAACAGTGTAAAGTAAATGCTGGATTTCTCTGAATATTTGCTATTTTAATTTTGTTCTTCTTTTCTTTGTAATATTTTAAGAAAGTGACATTCGCAGGTGGCACCTCTGGGATACGCTTGGGGCACCCCGGGGCGCCATAGCACCCACTTTGGGAATTGCTGTTCTAGAGATATCTTAAAAGAATTCTTAAAGTCAGAAAAAAAATATTCAGGTATCCTACAATAGAATGGCTGTGAGGACATGTCACTTGAACTGTACGTTATTTGTTTTGTTTTTTTTAATTTCAAAAATATATTGTCGATTTTATCTCAGTTATGAAGTATAACATCTTAAGCTACGACGTTTTATAGCATTTTCGAGTTTATTATTATTTTGAATTAGAAGAATTATATAGACTCAGTATTTGAGGGCATAAATTTTATCGTGATTAAAAAAAAAAAAATGAAAATCCGATTGACTATATTTTAAAATCACTGTTTGGATTTAGCAGACACTGAAATGGTTAAATTAATGTTTTCAATCCATTACCATTATGACTCTACTTTAGGTAATGTTTGAATAAGACATTAAAATATGGATTGGACATTGAAATGTAATATAACTAATTTATGCTTTAAAAATTATTAATAATCCGAATCAGCGAAAACATAGATGTTACTTTGAGCCAAAGATACCTAGAACTGAATACAGAGATGTAATTTCCATCTGGTTCTTAGTAAATGTGAAATGGTTTCGGTGCCATATCTCTCCGTCTTCATAGCCATAAAGTAAATGTTTAATAGCAAACCATGCAATGTAATCTTTCCCTCACGATTCCTCTTATGGTATATTAAATGGAGTATTTCTTCAAGATGTGGTAGAATAAGTACGAGATTTTTTTATATCATACTTGTAGAAATAAATATGTTTTGAGTGATTATAAATTTATAACGTAATTGATTCCAGGATTAATAAATTAACCTTATTTATAATAAATCTTATTCAGTTTTTCTATGAAATAAAAAGAAGAACTTAGAGATCGGCGTGGAAGATAACTGATTTAATATCTAGCAATATTCCTATAAATAAATTGTCGGGAAAAATTTACTGGTGTGGAAGAAATTTTCCATTTCTATAGACCAATTTAACTTGAATATATCTGGTTGAATTGTTACAATCACTGAGAAATTTAAAAGTCCTACATTACATTTTTATGACAATTGAGGCGTCATTAAATAGAATAAAAGAAACGCTGGTTTATTATTTCATTTATTTATTTAATAGTGTAATTATTCAATTCAGAATTTATTTTTAGTTTCAAGAATGAACTTTTTTTGTAATTTATAAGTTTGATAATAATGCAATGCTTAACAATATCACTCATATAAACAGTTCATCAGTATACTTTACCCCTTTTTCCTCCCTCTAACCTCTACAATTATGGTTAATTGTCCCATCTGCCCTAGATTTTGAAAGCTCCTTCATCGGCCGCAACTACACACATTTTTGAAGTAGAGTTCTGGGCATTAATAAGGGGAAAATACCCTCCAAGTAAGAACTACTCCACTACTCTTGCACTCCAGCACATTAATCACTGGAATCCACGTGAGTTGCAGAAAGTTTTCGGAAAAGGAGGATTCGTTCTCTTGACCTCAATCCACTTTTATTGAAAAGGAAAAAAGAAAAAACATATTGCGAAATTGCACCGGTTTAACTGCCCGAAAAGTTGAGAGGACGGCTTGTTGAATTCTGCCAAAGAATACCGATAGTGGATATTAGTCGTGCTGCTTATGATACTGTGGTATTAGTACAAGAGCCGGGAAGAAAAAAAGGCAGTTATTTCACCTCAATTTTTGAGTACTTTAATGAAAACTATGTATAATTACTAGTTAAAATTTATGAGTCTGCCAAGTATAGACAGGAGGGATAACAAATGGCGGCTGTTTCAAAACATTACAAAAAATTGATTTTTCATTCGGAGCTCTATATCTCTAAATTTACATACAATACTAGAAAACCTGAGAGGACATTATTTAAAGCAAAGTAAATTTTCTGATATATTAGCCCTAATAGAGCTATTTATATTAATGGTTCTTGAGATATATCTTTATAAAAAGCAATATTTCATAAATATATACTGAAAGATTAGTAGATAGTGTATTTATTTTGAGAAATCCATATCTCAGGAAATGTTGTGACGTATAAATGTCTATTAGCACTCAAATTAAAGCTAGTTTAATGTACTATAAAGTAATTTATAACCTTTATTTTCGTACGAATAGTAGTTTTCATGACATTGCTAAAATAAATTGATTTATAGTTGTTTAGACAATAAGTTTGATTTAGGAAACAATTTATTTCAGAAACCATAAGACGTACAGTTCAATTTACCATAAAATAGTTCATAACCTTTATCTTTGTATGAGTAATAGTTTTTATGATATTTGACAAAATAAATTCACAAAACGTTAATTTCTAATTGTTCGGATAAAATGTTTGATTTTTGAAAAAATAAATGTTTAGACCCATAAGATGTACATTTCTGCTAGAACTCATAATAAAGGAAATTTAACTTACTATATAGTAGTTTATGACTCATATTTTCGTATGGGGTTGTAGTTTTTAAGATATTCGTATATAAATATAAATTTGGCACATGTAAATTTGTCCGAACAATTATAGAACAATTTATTTTAGCAAATTTCATAAAGCTTTAATTCGAGTGCTAATAGACATCTGTACGTCGTATGGTTTTGAGATAAAGATTTCTCAAAATAAATTCACAAACTACTGATCTCTCAATATATACTGTACAACATTTTTATGAAATGTTGCTTTTTAAAAAGCTATATCTCCAGAACTATTGAACGTAGAAAACTTTATTATGCCTCATGTTTTAGCAAATTTACTCTACTTTAAATGACATTTTCTTAGGTTTTCTTGTGTTTTTGGTAGTTGTAAGGATTAATATCTCGAAATGAAAAATTAATTATTTTTAGCGAATATTGAAAATACTATTTCAATCGAATAAAAAATTATTCGAATAAAAATTTGATTTTTTTTTTTAAATTCACTTATTTTTTTACCACCTTGAATTTCTAATGTATGAAAGTCCTATTTCACATACTCAGCCAAGAACAAAACGGAAATGCTGTAGATTTTAAGATCCCATATCGATTTAGTTTAATTTTTTTCATTTCTAACACATCGCCAATTTTTAGGTTTTTGGATATGCAGAATATGAAAAGGATATCGATTTTAAGATCTCGTATCGATTTATTCGAACTTTCTTGATTTCCAACATGTTAGGGTCTCTTTATATGTTTCAATATATGCCAGAAATGAAAATGCTATTGATTTTATGATCGCGTATAGATTTAATTATCGCGTATCGATTTATTTTAACTTTCCTGATCCCGAACATGTTAGGATCCCTTAATATGTTTTGAGATAGGCAGAATATAAAGGTACTATCGGTTTTAGTATCGCGTATTGATTTATTTTAACTAAGATAAGAAATCTGCATATCTCAAAACGTAAAAGGCCCTAACATGTTAAAAATCAGAAAAGTTAAAATAAATCGATAGTATTTTCATATTCTACATATCCCAAAATATAAAGGGACCCTAACATGTTGGAAATCAAGAAAGTTCGAATAAATCGATAGGCAATCTTAAAATCGATAACATTTTCATATTCTGCATATCTCATAACATATAAAGGGACCCTAACATGTTAGAAATAAAGAAAATTAAAATAAATCGATACGCGATAATTAAAGCGATAGCATTTTCATATTCTACATATCTCATAACATATAAAGGGACCCTAACATGTTAGAAATCAAGAAAATTAAAATAAATCGATACGCGATAATTAAAGCGATAGCATTTTCATATTCTACATATCCCAAAACATTTAAAGGGACCCTAACATGTTAGAAATCAGAGAAGTTAAAATAAATCGATAATATTTTCATATTCTTCATATCCCAAAACATAAAAAGTGACCCTTATATGTTAGAAATCAGAAAAGTTAAAATTAATCTATCCATGATCATAAAATATATCTATGTATATCTGTAAGACAAAAAATGTCGTCTTTATACGAATACAAACGTATTCGTATGGTTAATCATTTCATTTTTTCGAATAAGAGATTATTTTTCTATAAAATGGACGAATATAAAAGTATTCAAATGGTTATTCGAAATGTTTCGAATAATTGATTATTCGTGTAAAATAATGACGAATATAAAAGTAATCCGATGGTTAATCATATGTTTTTGTACGAATAATTGATTATTTGTGTAAAATAATGACGAATAAAAATGTATTCGTCTCTCGCCATTTGAATAATATTTGCCCAACTCTGCCTCAATCCCATTCCTCTCTTATATGAACGATATTACTAAAACATTGCTGAATATTTGTTTCTTGCTTTAAAATGTTTTTTGGGATTAAAAAAATATGTGAGAATCCAAAGGTTTTTGTATCATTACGATTAAATAAGAGTAGATGGTAATAGGGGAACCAAATTAATCAGTGTTGAACATTCAAATAGATTTAGCTATTGCAATGTGAAAGATCATGTGCAGCAAAGCCTAGAAAGCTGTCTAATTAATATTTAATCATGTATGTTTCAAAAGGAATGTAGGTTTCACGTAAGCCTTTCTTCGATATAATTCCCTCAATGCTGTATCTACTGGGACAAGCGGATCTTTATTAATTAATACTGAAAGCTGGGTATGGCCTTGCAACCAACATCACTCGTAACTAAAATCCCTTAAGGTCTAGTGTCTAATGTTGTAAAGCCAGGTTTATTTCAGCTTGATGTAGGGTGCTAAGTGAAACTTATGTGATTCAAGCAGTACACAAGATTATTAATAACTGTATTAATTTAGTTAATATTATTATTTTAGTTATTCATTCACATCTAAAATCCCTTCGAATATTTAAAAATCCATTTGGCTTTGATAAAGAAGTAAACATATCAGTATTATTTATAAGAACCACGTTAGTAAATTAGTATGCTACTGGAGGTGTTAACTGTAGATTACCAAATTAACAATATTTAAATTATATATTTATTCTTTATATAAACCATCTGCCTCACTTCGTTAAAGCAGCCCAGTTCCACTTTCCAAGTACTCTCTTTTTTGCCAACTTGTTATCCTCTCTTCCTTGCCAGATCTGATATGAGGGCCTCCTACAATTTCCCGACCGTCCACATGATCGTTTTCCATTTGCTTTAGAGTACCCAACATTTTGTTGTTAACCTGATAGACATTCTTTAAATGAATCAGTTAGATATCACTATTCCAGCCCTACATCGATATCGATAGTATCGATTAAAACAGTACTCAGAGACATCAGAACATCACAACACGTTATGCTTTCCGCTGTGATTGAATGACTTGAAGATAATACAAAATACAAGACCAAGAATATAGTCCAGCTATGAGTCCATCGAAATATTTCGTGGCAATAAATAGTTACTCATCTCCTTACAACAATTACGGATTCCTTATCACAAATTTTCTTCCTGCATCAGCTATAACTATTATTTAAAATCAGAATTAACATCTCGGTTATCTCGGTTATCCGAACTGGCCGGAAAAAAATAGCTTATTTTGAAAAAAATCTGCAAGCAATAACATTTTTGTTTTCAAATAAAAGTATACATATATAAAGGAAATTTTTAAATTTTCGATCTATAGGCAAGATATTATAATCACAGTGAAAATCGAAAGTGTAAATTTTCACATTGTTTTGATATCAGGTAATCTAATTTCTAGAAATGTGTTCATAATATATTTTGTTGGAATTCGAAATAGATATTATATATTGTAAAAATCATTTGATTCTATAAAACTAATTAGATTAATAGTATAGATATGTATAATACAAATTTTGCTTAACTTTTTTGTTTTTTACACCATTTTCTTAATACTTCTTTCATCTGAACTTTTTAATGATTCGAACACTCCCTTGATTACAAGTCTGCTATTCTTGTGATACCTCATCAGTGTAGTGTCTCTTATGCTAGACTTTATCTAATTAGTTAACTTAAACTTCTGCTTATAATAGTAGGGGTGGGAGGCAGAGGATGAGAGGGAGGGGGAATAAATTACGAAACCATTGACGCCGTGTTTCTGATAGCCCAAAATAGCTCAGCATTAATAAGTGACACAACCGTTAATTGGCCATGGATGGATGGGTAGCCTTGTAACTTCCTCGCCAAACAGTGAGCTGTAGTGAATTAAGTCTAATAATAATCTTCCAAATATAATTTCATCTTATCCAGAATACGTATTACTTACGTAGTACTTCATCGAAATATTAATTAGTTAATCTTATCTCATTCCACTTCAATTTCGTTCAATGGAAACGTTCTTGTTGGAAGTTAGCTTTGAGAAGCCTTGCCGACTTGCGTTGCCCAGTCACATTACTTGGAGCTATATCAGCTGGCAAATCTGTGCCCTGGCACGAAGGGGACTCTCCGCACGCCAGAAAAACTGCGGGCTAAGAGCCTGCCAATTTTTTCTCTATAATACTTTGCCTTAAAAACTTAACTTTACTTCAGACTTTAACAGTTATTAGAAAATAATAATAATTCGGTAGTAAAAATAACAAAGAAATATCAGTTAAATGCTAATACAAGATTTGATCTCTCCACCCTAAGATACCCATAATTATACTTATCCTACCTTTAAAGCACTCACTTAAAGCGTGTATCGGTCAATGTGCAACCTGTCAAAATCTTTCAATAACGGATCGAAACACCAAAAATAATAGAAGGGGAGGCTTCCTAGGCCACCCGTCCACTAAATCTCGAGTTAGTGACAGTCATGATTTAATTTGAAACATTTATTTAAAACGAGAATAGGAGGCTTTAGGTATTAAGTTACTTGAATCGAGCAACATAGAAAAAGTGGCTAAGATTTACAAACGGCGTGAACCACAACCTCTCCTCCCAAGGGTCGACTTACTTATCTTACCTTTAAAACATTCACTTTTAGCTAGTATTCGCCGATGTACGTTATGAGGTAATCTCTTGAAGGAGACCATAGCACAAAAAATAATAGTAGGGAAAACTTACAATTGATAGTATATTCCATCTCTTAATTGAAAACTAACTTATAATTTATAGTCTCATAAATTATAACATAATTTATCATACTATGAAATTATCCTCTGATCTATCTGGAATCTTGGACTTCAAGGGAGAGCAAAAAATCTTGAGCATCAAACATATCTTATTAAATGAAACATAATACCATAGTCAATGCCCCTTATTATGTTTCAAACAAAACACTAAATGACCTTAACGCTTGTTTCCTTGACCTTTTTCATTTCATATTATTTTCCTCAGAACCTTTCCAAATTCTAATTATACTCATCCCTACTACTTGCTCTAAAGGTTTCAACGGCAATGACCACGATTAATTGTAAAATAAATCACTCAGTTCTAGTTTTGATGATTGGCAGATCCTTCAATCATGTTATCACGGCTGTAGTGCTGTTACCTCCATTGGCTCAGTGCCAAGAGAAGGGGCACTGGGATCTTAAAGATTCTTACCTGCTTTACCTCTCAATTAAAAGATTAAGCGAGTTCGTGGATCCTATGGCCAAGTCTGTAAATTTAAATACAAGTATGGACCTGATTAATGTCTTTCTTTCATGGTTATGTTATAGTTCATTATTTCTTGTTCAAATTTCGATGTTGTTCCATTTATCTGGATAGTGCATTAAGTAGAAGTATAATCACATTTACAAGGGAAAACGACGAAAAAAAAAATCGAAAACCCATTTAATAAAAAATAATGTAAAATTTAACAATGTCAATAGGATCGTTCATGTTGAAAATTGAGGGTGGCCAGAACTTTATAAGGTTCGAGACTCATTAGGTTTAAAATTTCTTAGAAAAATTCATATGCAATAACAACAAAGCTCAAAATATAAATGACTCCATTGTTTCTCATACATGACTCCTTGTTTTCTGTAGCATAAGTGGTATTAAAATAAATATAGAAATATGTTTGTAAACATTAAAATTACTTTATATTTGAAAGTAAAGTGAACTAAAATACAATGATAATTAGCTAATTCTGTAGAGTAGTAATTAAAATTAAATCAATTCAAAATCATCAATTCTAAGGAATTAAAATCTCCTATTCCGTCAATGGGTGATCATTTCATGTTTATAAGTAAACTAACAGCCTAGACCTAAATCCATGTTAGGATATGCTCTGGTCCTTGTAATAAAGAACGTAATTGATTGGAGTTAGAAAGTGGAACGATAGAGGCCAGTGACCGAGTGGAGAATCGGTTTGGGGTCAACCAGGTGGGCTAGCGAGGAGGATTACCAACAGATGTCGCTGGCACCAAGCGGCCTCTGGCAGTATTTCTTGTCCTCAGTTAGGTTGTGGAAGTTGTACAGTGTGTGTCAAGTTGAGCGATTGGAGAGTGTGGATATTACCGCTGTCTGCAATGAAAGAAGAAATGGCTCACTATTAGCTTCTTTAATAGCAAGCCTATGAAGCATGTGATTGTCGGTCTGTTAGAGTTGTGTGTATACTTGTGCATAATTGTGTTTTAGTGTTAGTCCAAGTGCTATTCTAAAGGATTGCTATTCTTGAGGTAAGCCTTCTTTCAATATATATCGGACTCAAACATTATTTTATCCTATAGTCAATGTAGGATGTTCCTTTGTGTATGTTAAAAGAGGATGTACTCTTAACTTCCATGATTTACAGACAATAAATATGTTTTAATACTAAGTATGCTTAATAGCATTAATGTAATAGCAAACTTTACAAATACGTGGCCAAATACCCTAGCCTTCATTCCAGGCGAGAATGAATTGCTAGACTTGTATATTTAATATTTCTATTACTCATCTTACATAATGATTGTGCGTTGCATTACGTCAGACCAATCTCTCGATGTTGCTGCTGTTCCAATTTAATTAAATTAGCATATTCGTTGGGGGAACCAGCTCCTCCTTCTGCCAAGGTCATGATAACACGCTATTAGGATCCAGCGAAGTCTAATCATAACAATAGTTATCAATTCTGAAAAGTCTATTATGGAGCATGGGCTTAAATCATTTTTATAATATTTCCTATTGTTATTATCTTTTCAAATAAAAAATAGAATTTTATTCATATCAAGATTCTAAATACTACTATATAACTACACTTCTGTAAGAACTTCATTTCAGATAATCATTTTATGATTAACGCAATTTTTTTCAGATTTTGATCTTTTTTGTTTAAAATTGATTATTGTTTCATTAACTACAAGTAAAAATCATAAATTAGTAATTGTAAATTTATTTTATATTTGGCAGCTAATAATTCTTTAAATATTTAACTAGGTACTCTATTAATTTTATGAATTTTAATAACTATTTTTTTTTTGTTGAGTTAAGTCAAGCTCACACCATTCTTATGTGCTTTAAGAAATTTATAATATTAATTTTTATAAATTTATTATAATTTTTTTTGTTGTTTGTGGGTGGTATTTCATTCATTAATTTATTTTTAGTATATCATTACTAAATTCTGTTCGTCTATATATCATTGATAATAATTCTATTGTTAGTTGCCTTTTTCAGATAACATATATTTAAGTTTTTATCTCAATTTTTTGTATTTAATTGTATAGTTTTACCTTATACGCCCTTTCAGCCTCCACGATAGCGGACTAGTTAAAAGTATTACTAAAAAATATTTAATTTTATATTTATAATTTCTTATGTTATTATTTATACCGGCCTATAGATGCCATAGATAGATATTTGTCATCTGGCCCTTATACTTTTCTTAATAAATAAAAATTATTAATTGATTAATTTTATTACAGGAATGTGGTAGACCTGTGTGTTCCCTGTTTTCATTGTACCTTAATTTAAGTACCTCTCGCTCGAACCTCTGAACAGGTTTCTTACATTTTAATTGGAATCGAAAAAAGATAATAAATGATTGTGATTTAAATTGTATCCAAAATCAAATAAAAATGATCTTACTGAACATTTTTATTAGTGTTATACGATATTTTAAAAAAAATGTCTATATGTTACTTTTAGAAAAATTAAAACGAATGAGTTAAGGACCTGCGGACACAACATATTATTAACACCATTATTTCAAAACAATAAGTTCACCGGTGTTTTTGTCTTTTAGTGTTTTTATGTCTACCTTTTCTTACTTTTTTAGAAAATATTTCTGCCTTCTTACTGTGCCTGACAGCCCACAATGGTTCTGACACCAGTCGACTTTGTTGGAACAGTATTCTCTCTCATATTTCTCTTGTTCGCTTTTGTCGTATCCATACCTTCTTCGATAAAACAATGTATTCCTTGAAAAAGGTCTTTGATAGGACGAAGATTTGTAATTCCAGTAAAAAAAAAAAAAATGTGTTTTTTTTCCCTATAAGTATACATTAAATTACCAGTTGCTTTTAGAATAAGATATCGCTTAACCGAACCATTAGAATTCATAATATAGGTTGGTCAAAAAGAATAGGCTGTTTATCTTTTTTTTTATTATTTTTTTTTAATTTAAAATATATGTCCCATATCACATTGAGGACTGTGATATGGGACATATATTTTAAAGATTGGTGTCGTAATTGGAGGATTAAGATAAATTCCAACAAATCCCATCAAATCACCTTTACCCTTCGTCGTAAACCTACTGACTGCCCTAC
>NW_027109687.1:983585-985129 GCF_000696795.3 Halyomorpha halys
GTTTCTCTACACGCCTGTAACACTCCAATTTAACTTAGATCAGATTTACTAAATGCATTATAATGTACAGTTGTAAATAGCAATAAATAAATATTAAAATATATATATATTGAAAAGGAAGAAATATTTCCTATTAATTTTTTTTTTTAATTCAAAACCATATTTAAGCTAAAAATACAACGAGAAAATGTGGTAATCTATCACGGCATGAAATATTTGTGAAGAACTACCTATTGCAGCAGCACTCCAATAACATTTCTACATTAGAAGATCTCGAGCCCATCTTCTTTCCAGGCACCTCATAGTATTATCAGAAATAGAAGAGGAAGCAAAATTAGGCACTAGTGGGTTTTAGTGGTCAGGAAAACAATTAGAAGGATTGATCTGGTTCATTAATGGTCTTCAGGAATAATTTAATTATTGATAAAGTAAAGAGCAATAATGATTTTACCACGAATTTTTGTTTGCAAGAATTTGAAACGAGAGAAATTCAGTGTTTTAATGGTGCCCCAAACCTCAACTCTGTTAGTCCAAATAGGTCTTATTATGACCAAAATAAGACCTATTTTTATAATGTAAATAATGTCTTTTGATTGGAAAATGTAAGAAGATGCCCATAGACATAGTCCACAAGGTGCTTGAAAGCCAGAAAATCTCTAAAATTGAGCTCATCATTCTTCATACGTTCTTCTCTCCTATAGATGCTGATAAATTTTTTGTAAAATTTATTTAATGTAATTAACAACTGTATAAAATTATAAATACAATAAGTAAATTGGATGAATGTTTCAAAAACTTGAAAATACCATCCAATGTTGGTACTTCAAGAATTAATTTAAATTAGAAGGTCCCGTGGCCATCTCCTTTTCAGACGTTTCGGAGGATTATCAGGGATTGTTAGGGATGAGAGATTGAGATCTCATAGATTATGATGAGTAAGGAATTTGGAATGAAAAGACGCATAATAATAATTTTTATGTCTGACAAAATTTGTTTAGATAAAAAGAAAAAAATGGTAACTGAAAATGGGAATATAGACAGACTAAAATAAATACTTTATCGAAAATATATAAAAAACCGTGAAGGCAGAAACTATGTATTTTAATATTTTAAATATTAAACTATGTAAAATGAAATTGGTTTAAAATTTTGAAAGATATCACGAAATGTTCATTGGAAACATAAACATGTATATAAAATTTATGAAAACAATATATATAAAAACATAAATACCCAATCCCTACTTATGAACATATTGGAAAAATATAAATTATCATGGCATTACTACCTATCCTAAATCCTTAAAATAAATATAAAACATATAAAATATAAAAATTAAATATTATCTCTTGAGTTGGTGTAGAATTTACGATGTTAATTTGTTTCCATTCCACAGTTATTTTCCACAATATCATGGAATATGGATTGTATGAAAATGAAATACTAATTTTAGATTATTTTTTATCTTAAAAACTGCTACTGAAAAATTAACATCTTATGTTTTTTTCATTTTATTTGAGCCCTTCATATATATATATAAAAAT
>NW_027109687.1:985352-1009738 GCF_000696795.3 Halyomorpha halys
TAGAAAGTAAAATATAAATTTATATTAATGAGATGTGACATTCGAAACAAAACCAAGATTTCTTTAGTTATTAAATTGTTTATTAAGAGATTCACTTTTGCTCACAGTCTTTAAACAATTATTTTATCAAATGTTTAACCCAACCTTCCCTGGCTGAAACAAAATAGGTATTTTCTGTTGTAGGCATAAAAATAAATAAAATTACAATAAAAAAGAAAAAAAAAAGAAGAAATATATTCCTTGGCTTCTGTAGCAAGAGGACTGAAGAAAGGAACTAAATCAGAAATGGAAATAAGGTCATGTCCATACAGAAACAGGAAAAACGACGGAGAAAAGGATCATTAGAGTGAGAAAAAACCTCTCTCTTTTACCTTCTAAAAAGAACAGAAAATAAAACACAGTATACATAGCCTGGAATAGAAAAAATAATACAAAATTTTATCTATTAATATGTAATACACAGTAAAATATACAATTGTTTTAAAATCTGTTTATTGTTTATCAGTGTTTCTGTCTAAAATTTCTGAACGTATGTTCGCTTTCTCTATTAATTTCCTTTCTTCAACAGTTTCCTTTGGTTGATGATTTTTATATTTTTCTTGCAAATCATGACCGTCTTTATTCAAATGGAGGCCCCAGGTTCTTTTAAATACTGAGGTGTTTCAAATACTGAACAACTGTAGGTCATAAAGGATATGCTAGTTAAAAGTATTAATTTATTTAATATTCGAAAAATAATAAGAAAAGAAAAAGACAGATCATACCTTATATGAAATTTTTATTAATTTTTTTGATTAGCAGAATCTTAAGTTACTTTTAATAGAATCAGTGGCCCAAATTGGTCATTGCTTGATCTAGTAGTGATGGTATCGATCATAGAAGTTACGGTGCTCTAAGAGTCACAAGGCCTTAGTGTCTTAAACTCTTAGTGTAAAGATGTCACTCCTGGAAATCCAATACAATCTGTATTACGTTTTACAGGCTAAAGTATTCTTAAGATCTATCCAAACTCAGAAACCTATTAATGAGTTTTTAGTGATTTTTTTTTTCAACTACCATAAAATAACTTTATATTGTGCAGTACCAATATCCAGTTACGATAGAAATGATATTTCTAAGTCCCATAATAAGTCCCAATACAGCAAGAATTTAGCCATGACAAAGTTATTGTTTGACATCATTTCCACTCTAGATTAAGATGTAATTTATTGTCATTCGAAGCTAATTTTTTCTAGTTCTTAACTGGCTTTTTTATTTTTAACTAGTTATTCGTCTTATACTTTGTGTTATTTATTCTAACAGAAAATATTCGGCCTTTGGGGAATGAGCTTAGAATATCATATTAGTATTGAAGTATTGGAGTGTCTAATTTCTTTAGTTTGTATAGGAGACCTCGTTACTGTATCTTAATGCACCCTTGTGGAATTCCAAGAACTTTTTTATTTTTTTTACTCAGTTTATTATAAATCCCGATAGTCGTGTCAGTGAGAAGTGGAATTACTATACTGAAAATCAAATTGAAAATCTGGTATAACGTCGTTAAATTTAAAAAAAATTGATTTCTTTTATGTAGCATTTTTACCAGGTTTGTGAATTACATCTGTTCGGCTTTCTTTCATAAAAATATTCAGTACATAGACAATTATTAAAAGTTGACGAAATAATACCGACAGCTTTCCGGGGTAAATTTTTAATAGCTATTTCTGAGATCAAATCATGAACTTTTCTTTATTTTAAGCTTTTTAATCAGTTCTTGGATTTCTTTTGGGCATAAATTTAGGTAGGAGGCTTTGCTGTTGTCATCTACTAAAGAAAGAGATCCGCATTCTCTTTCATGGTCAGTGTTGGGGAGTTTTCTCCAAGAAATTTGCTAATACATCAGCTTTTTCAGCGTCGCTGGTGATTAAGTGATTAATTCACCCTTTTACACCAAAATTGGAATTTTCTCATGTTACCTAATAGAATTCATCCAATCCAGTACCGCTTTTTTTGTGGAGATAGGTCCTTTGGGTCTAAATCACTTACATAATTTCGATATTCAGTATAGACCTAGATATTAGTCCAGTTCCATTTAATTGCATGTCTGAGATGGTTCCATCTCATTTTATAAGCAGGATCTCTACTGGGCACCCACTATATCCCTGCGCAATTGTTTTCTTTAATTTTTGATCGTATTGATTTTGGGCTACTGCAACAGAATGTTTTTACCCTTAACTTGAAAGGTCTTTTTACAGATGCTCCATGTAGTTTAATATGCTCAAAGTAGGTCAATCCTTTTTAAATACATTAGGTAATTCCATAATTTTGAAATAATACAATTATATTTAGTAATTTTAATTTACAAACACAATGAAATTAAGATATTTTCTAATGAGAAATAATTTGAAAAATTAACCTTTCAATATTAGTTGTCAGTAAACTAAAAAATTGTAAATTCAGTTGTATTTCTCTTCTAAAGTTAAGATGTTATTATAATCTCATATCACCGTAAACATTTGTCAATGCATTGAAGGGAAATACACTCACTAAGTAATTAATAATTAAATTCTTTTTAAAACGATTATTACGAAAAATGTCAGTATTATTTTCAGCTTTGCTTAGAAAAATTTATGAAAGAACGTTATAATCATCATTTTTTTTTTTGTTACTCCACAATTAATTATTAATTCAAGATTGAACACCATCAGTTATTCTTTTCTTCTGTATTCTTCCTTCAGAATTCGTCAAATACTCAAAAAGTGCCTACTTAATTTTTTTTTTAAATAATAGGAGTGTTTTTTTATTTAATAAAACTACAGAAGATAATTTTTCATTCAAGTTTTTCGTTGTGGACACTACGATATAGGCGGATATATACGGTATAGGCAAACTACATGTGAAATATGAGGTGATTATGCTATGACTCACTCCTGAATAAACAAATATGCGTTCTCATCAATATTTACTTCTTTCGAAAAATAATTAGCGTTATATCCTAAATGTAAGAGATATAATTGTGGATACGAAAAATAAATTAAAATGAATTTCATTTTCTTTTTTTTTAAAGAATTGAAATTTTTGTGTCTATTTTATTAAATTTTCTTGATTTCCAGATTAAAACATTCAAGATTATTGAATTCGGTGACTGCATGAAAAACAACATCAAAAACATTTAATACTAAAATATGTACGCAGTTGCTTTGATGCTAAATATCGAAGATGGAGGGGGGAAGGTTAGTGACTCGACTGTATTACAAGAGAGGGAACGTAAATAAACAGTTTTCTAGATGACAAATGTACATCTAAGTGAATCGTTTTGCAACTAAGAAGTAAAACTTCCTGAAATACAATGTAAAATAAATAATAATTCATTTGCTAGAACATTGTTCATTATTAATTATATCCCGTTATCTTGGTCAAATAAGGTCTCATTGTTACTTTATTTATTTCCACCTCACATTGCTTTTTTAGGAAATACAGATGTTTGCAGCTGTTCTATGTTGCACAGGTATTCGTATACCTAGTACTAGTTCTAATACAAAAATATACAATTTTTGTAATTAGATATGTTTACTTATCTGTTTAGCCTCCTTTCAACTTTTATATAGGTTATTTTTAGATTTCTGAATAAAAATTTATTGCTACCTTCATAATTAAAAAAAATAGAGAAAAATCCAAGAACAAAAGATATCAAACTATTGGTTAGTTAATATAATAAATTAATGTGTTTATTTTAACGATTCCCTGACTACCTGAAAAACCAAAGTAACTAAACTGAACTAAAATTTTTTTTTCTAACTCTGTGATGAAAATTGGGAAATATTTTTTTTTAAAAAGGTTGACTTTAATACGATCATGTACCCAGAATGGAAAACGCTTGTACGGTTAGTGCTCAGTAATTGATGCATAACTTTACATACAAATTAGATATTAGCTTCAAACACTGTTTCATAACATTGCATGATATATCCATAATGCACCTCCAATATTTATAACCAATCATCAAAACATTAAAATTCATAAAGATCGTATATTAAAATGATCTATTATAAATTGATTAATATGAAAGCCAATTCACGTCTTTAATCTGTTCGTAGTACACTTTATTTTATGACGACTTTTATCAAATTGCTGCGATAAGAACCAAAGTTTGGACTCAAACAAAATCATATGTTTATTCTGATGATGAATAAGAACGATTTAATTCAATTAATTTTTCTGTCCTTTCCTTAATTTGGCCTGAAATTATTAATTTGTGAAACACCCCTTTATTTAGGTTGTTCATTTGTTAAGAATTGAATCTGCAATTAATCAATATAAGGAATGAAAAAATACTTATAATCTCACACTCAATTTATTTATAAAAATATCTTAACGAAAGTTTCGTTTAATAACTTGAATTGAATAGTAATGTTTCGGCTTATTATTATTTTTTTCTTTCCATCATTTTAGTTGGCCCTTATTAATTTACTAATATAATTAAAAGCAGAAAAAGGTTAGAAGAAATCAAATATGAAGAAGATAGTCAGAGTTGCGGTCAAAAAGAACAAAAATAGTTCACAACTATTTATTATCCGACGATTCATCAGGACTGTTCAAGACAATATTGGCTTCCGATTTCAGCCAGTCTGTAAAGCTATCATCTTGAACATCCCTGATGAAGCCCTATAAAGTAGAGAGAAACAACAGATATTATTATTACAACTATTTATATAGTTGTGAACTATTTTTGTTCTTTTTGACCGCAGACCTGACCATCTTCTTCATATTTGGAATTATACGGTCAATTATCTATCTATGTATATGTTACTGGAACTCCTTTTGAAAAAAAAAAATGATTGAGCTTGGACCAATATAGCAAACTGACGGGAGAATACGAAATAGAAGAAAACGGAAAACTATGTGAGGTGTAGATAGTTGCCCGTAGTCTACTAATTAGAGAAGTTAGTCGGGGTGTGAACAACATAAATTAACAAAAATATTTATGCCGACGTTTCGAACCTGAGTTTCAGGTCTTCATCAGGGAGTCAAGCGGAGAAGGTAGGCTAAAACTGTTTGCTAAAACTTCAGTTCGAAAGTTAGTCGGCATAAATAAATATTTTTTTGTTTATTTATGTTTTTCTTTGCTGACCGCACCCCCCGACCAACTTCTCCAATCGGAAAACTATTCTGTATGCACAGTAGTTTTTTCCCTATGTTCAACACTTCTTTTTTTTTTCTCATGTCCGAACCAACATCGACCCAAATATATAAGATTGGTAGATTTATTTATTGGTAGATATTACAATCTACCACACAGTTGTGGGCTGTGGTTGTTGTACAGTGTGGAGTATAGGTAATAGTGATGAATGATCTCATACATACTAAAGTTAAAAAAAAACTAAATAAATAAATTTAAAAAAAACTCTTAAAATATATACAAACAAAAGAATATACAAAATGAACATAATCAAACTATCTGTATGAAAAATAACATAATGATAAAATAATATATACAATATATACACAATCGACCTGAGGATCCCTGAGCCCACTCTATCCCCCCACGTGTGAGGGGTAGGGCAGAGCTCAAAAGATCCCAGCGCATCCCTCTCGCCGCATCACTGTTAATGAGCCAGTGGAGGCTGAAATATGTAAGAAAATGGCTAATAAAACATTTTTAGAAGGTTTAATCGATTAGACGGATCATCTACGGTACGAAATTGAAAAAAACAATTCGCAGGATTGATTACAAGAAATAAGAAATTTATGTACTTAAAAAAATAAGGATTTATATTTCATCTCTTAATATTTTATTTGAATCTTGTATTTTTTTGTTTAATTTTCTCGATTTGTTAATATGATACAAATGGTTACATATAGTACTAACAATACAAAAAAGAAAGCTTAAATCCAACTTATTGACAGGAAGAACAATATGCCTATTGTGATGGTTCCCTATGCCATTACCAGTAGCACTAAATCTAACTTAGAGAAATATTTTGATTTATGAAAGAGCTATTGTATGGCAGCGAGGAGATGAGTTAGGAAGTTTTCGCATGAGTTGAGCTGTTGTAGGGCAAGGCTGATTACATAGAGGGCCGAGGCCTTGGCCACTCTCCTATACAGCCGTTGACACAACGCTATAACGAAAGTACCAGGGAAAATAGACCGAGAAAGGAAAACTTTTATCCTCGGCTCTCTTGTGTGGCCGTTTGATGTATCTATGTTAGTGCCCGCTCTCTCCTTTGGATTATCTGATGAAGAGCTGGGCTTCATTGAGGGTAAAAGCAAGCGGATCCCATGGAAATATATCACAACCCTGCTCTAAATTACTGATACAAATCCTTGTGAGCATGCGTACTTATCTGTAGAAAGTAATTTGTCAATAAACTGTGGAGTTTTTCTCATCTGATTGAGATGCCTCTTGAATGATAATGCCATCTATATGTTAATAATTGTTCGAAGAATATACATGGAATGAATCTCCATAGGTGATATTTGAATGCAGCCCAGCTAGAGTTCATTATGCACTCTATTATGCATTTATATTATTATGCATTTATACAGGACTATGAGTGTTGTATTATGATAAATTTGATGAACCGGGAGGTTTCTCCTTTTCGAACTTTAACTCCAAAAATTTTCAATCGTAATCTTAAGAGGATGTAAAAGCTTTAAAGGATTTTGATTTGGCGAAATTTTGACTCCCGATTTTATAGTTTAGTTCTGCTTATAGAATAATCCTAGATACGTATTTTGAGCTCATTCATTTCACATATACATCAAGTATCAGTCAGAATTATATTCTAGGGATTACGAAAAGGAAATAAATTGCATACTCCCCCTGGTAGACCTCATTAGTGTTAACATCAGTTATCATCGCGGAAAATACGATAAAGCCTAATAAATTTAATATAGCAGAATATCCAATAATTTGTTAGCACTTGATAAAGCGAATGTGTTGGTAATTTTCAGAACCTTAACATAGTTCTGACTCATTATGTTCGTTTTCTACAAATATGTTACACGTAGTATAGTTTTTTAAGATTTTTGTTTTATTTTTTTGTTGATTAATATCTAATCAGGCTCATTATGAGTTCAATAGTTATGTAGGTTTAAAATATTATTAATAATTACAAAAATCATATGTATTTCCATTTTTTTTTTCTGTTATAATACTATTATTGTTATTTAATAAAATATATAATATACTATTATTCTTGTTATTTAACATGTTGTTGTGTCCAATTTTTCTAACTTTTTTATTGTTGCTATGTAAAGATCTCGGTAAAAATGATCATTGATGACCTGAGTGCACTGATGATTGATTGAAGAATTTAATTTATTGATAAATATTATAATATGCTACAGCCTAGGACAATAAGTTGTTGTTATTGATTACTTTCGTACCATTATCATGAAACTCAAGCACATATATAAAAAGGAAAAATAATAAAAATATATACATCATTAGATTGAAAAAAAAAAAAAAAGTAGAAATGAAATTTTCTAACAAAATGTAATAATAAAGTTTAAAAAAAAAATATTATTCTTAGTATTACTACTTTTTTTTATGTTCTTTTCATCGGAGCTCTAGATCCAATATCATTTATCGTAATATATAGTTGACTTTCTTGTTAGTGAAATCAACTACCAACGTTTGTTCCATATGTGGAAAATAATAATCTCAAACTATTTCTGTTTAATTTATCTGTGGTTTCCAGGTTTTCATTCTAAATGAAAAAAAAAAAGATAACAGCGTGGTGATATTAGCCGAATACAGCAAAATAATCTTTCTGTTCTATACAGTCTTAACACACTGCCTTGCTGAAAATCGGAGTTTATTCTAAGGAGCAGTATGCTTTATTCACACAGCTGTGAATCTTTATCTTGGCGTATTATTTATCAGATAAGTAGAACTGTAAGAATAGATCATGTAATACGGCAAGAGTTTTATTAACCTTGTAGATTAGCCCTTATTCCGACCTAATGGAATTTCTGTTTTATGTCTAGAAATATAGCTGAACAAAATTATTTAACTTATTTTTCTTTGGAATTAGCTTTTTCTTTTGGAGTTGAGACAGAAACAATAAAGGATGGAAGGATATCTTCTCAAGAGGTCGCTTTGGTGTGATTATGTCTTCGGTGGAACGTTACTAATCCGATGTGCAGAATTTATTATTTATATTATAGCCTTCTAAGGTAGTGAAAGATGTCGTACATTAGTGTTTCATTTCACATTAATAAATTTTTTTCACTATTTTGTTTTTTTGAAATTTCAGTGATCAGCGACTGCATGAAATCTTGATGATATTCTAATCATTTAACTACCCTTTAAATTCAGTTACCGTTTTTCAAGTTTGGGAATCCTGGTGTTAGGTGTAATGAGAATTAAATGGAACCATGAATTTTAATACAATTTCAGAACGAAGCTAGAGCTTGTAGATTGGAAAGCCGCTGAAACCAGGGAATTTGGTCCATAATGGAACGGAACGATCCAATGGATTGCTTCCAAGTCTCTTCTTACTAACCAGAAGAAGCACGTCCTCAGCGTCGGCTTTTCACTGAAGGATTTTCGACTTAAGGTAGATCTTTGATGCTAGGGAAAAATGATTCCCAAGTTGACAAAAAAATTAAATTTTCAATGCTGCTGTAATTTTCTGAATTAAATTCCAATGATACTGTAGAAATTTGAAGATATGACTGAAAAAAGTGCTATGTCATATTTTAGGAAGAAAAGGGATTTTTTGAGGAGGAGGTCGGGGCTGCAGTTTGTGAATTAGTTATAAACAAAATAATTTAAAGTTATTTTACTGGATCAGTTGACCGTATGTTATTGAATACTGGAAGACAGTCCGAGTGGTGGTAAGAAAAAAAGTACTCAAAATAGTAGATAAAACTATTTATTGGATACTAATAAATCAATATTTGGTTACTAATAAATATTTTTTCTGCTATTTTTACACCTCATTTGAATACCACTCGAAGTATCTTCCTACAATAAAGAAATTATTTTATTTAAAATTAACTTAAAATTGTGCTGTCATAGTCTTATATTAAAAAAAAAAATGTTTCTTCTTGTCTTTCTCTTCCGATGAAATACTTAATAAGATGTTGAAATTTTTCCCAGAAAGTTTGATCGAAATTGTTACAATTTAATACAACTTCCTTATATTAGGTCTACTGAACTAGACATCAGTTGCAAGCAAATAATACACTACTTAATGACGGAAAGGAATGCATCTCGTATATATTCGAATAAATAAAATAAAAAAGTCCAATATCTAATGTAAAATTTTCATGTACGAACGTGAAATAAAGATATATAAAATGCATGAATAGATTAATAATAATATAAATAAATTGAAAACAAATAATAAAATTGATGAATATATAATCTGACCATATATTTTGATTCTGGTGATGACAGATAATGTCCTGTAATGCTAACAGCTCTGTCTTCTAGAACACATCTTGTTCTGTTTAGAATCCAAACAAGTTCTATGATCCAAACTAGATCCCCCCCACACGATGAAGGAGATAATAGTATAAATTGAATTGCTTCTTAAATATTTTACAGGAAAAAATACCATAAGTACAAAATGAACCGTAATTGATATCTCTTCATATTGACAGCATCGCTGTTGAAAAATTGAGTCATATTCAGTCTCGATTGAATAGACTTTGATTTAATAATATTTTACGCTGGTTCTTGGTATATTTGCTCTATTTGTGGTTCTGAGTACTCGATCCATAACGTTATGTGATAAACACTTCAAGCAAGTAAAATGGAATTGGGAAGATAGCAATATCCAAATGGAAAATTTATCTCGAGGTTCATTTTTCTTGGAGAATAGTACTATTTTATTTTTAAATTACATTCTCTGGAGACATAATACTACCCCAATTACCCACTAACTTTTCTTTATCTGTTTCTTATCACTTGTTATTTGTCAAGTTATAAAAATAGATATCAAAAATGAGGTAATTATTTTTTTTATTTTACTAAATATATATATACTGAACTTAAACTACTTGAATGTAAGTTGTTTAGAACGAAATAGTTTAAATGAAATAAAGTAAACAGACAATTATAAAATACAGGCATATAAATATACGTTAAATTTATAAATAAACCAGTTTTCATGGCGGATAAGCTGCACAAAAACAAATCCGTATTAATTTATACTCAAAATTAAAATTATTTGAATTGTTTATATTTTGGTCAGGTTTCGAGATGATTTGCCGAGTACGACGTTCTGAACATACTGATCGATTACTTCACAGTAGTACTAATTCCATTTTCAGAAACTTTACAGGTAATTCAGAATTTATATCTAAATCTGTTCAGTCAAAAAATTAATTGAAAATATTTAATTTTCTTGAAAAAGAAATTATAACATATAATTACAATATAATTAGAAGTTCATAAAACTAGTGGAAAGTTACTTAGCACCACACTCAGCATACTCCAACAGTGACCTGTCAAGTATTGTTTTTCATTTAGATCCTCATGGACAGCCCGCTTGACCGATCAATTCCATTAGCACTGATAATTTACTGAACCACCACAAATATACATATCCAAACTATACTTTGTTGTTTTCATTCGATTCTGAGAAATACTTAATCTAACTCCAAATTAAAGGAATGACATGTTCGGTATCTATACAATTGGGGTAGCTACTAATTAAATTTATTTCATACATTACACCAAATAAATATAATTATCTCTAAAATGAATTTTTCATTTTTATATGGAATGAAATAATAACGTATTTATCGTAGAATTGATATCACTTAAGGCTGAGTTATATCATTAATGTAACTGTAGAAAAGGTTCGGCTATAGTTATTTATCATTGATATTTTCTGCATTAAATAAAACTAACCAGGTATATAAATGAGATAAAGCAATAATATATAAAATAATAAAACAACATGAATAATATTTACAAGTTTGTACCAATTAATTAATGTTTGCAAAAAAAAAAATGCTGAGTTCTACAAAGAATAATACTAGCCATATTTTTATATAATTTTAATAATATAGAAATAACAATTAATACGTCGATTAATTTATGTATTTTTTTATTATTAAGATTCCATCAAATAAACAAAAAAAGATTTAAAATCTGTTGCTGTTTGTTGGCGTTATCTGACGAAAATTAAAAATATCTTACTGTAACCATATCTCAAAGTTCAACACCTAGCAGTAAATAAAAAAGGGAAATGCTATAATTGCCTAAGTCTGTTTCTTATGTTAAAGTGTTTGCCAGGGGTTAATTATAACGGTATATATACATATATTATGTATATATTGTTATTAATATGTATTCTTAGTTTTGTCAATAATATACCAAAAAATAAAACTATATAATTTCGATGCGAACGATACTTGTTTGTGTAACTAGATTGTGACAAATAACCTAACTCCAAACACGCACAAATGAGGATATGTATGACTGCAATAAAGGCCCCTTACTCCAAAAGATAAGTTAAGTAAGCTATATATATTCAAGAATATTCACGATTTGAGCATAATTTTTAGTGTACCTTATATCGTTCCAATCACTTTCGAGCTTTTGGTCAACTCTTAATTAAGAGAACCAAATAAATATATTGCTACGTTTCTGGCTATCCGTCTTTGTAGAAATGGGTGATGGTTTTAGAAACCGCATTGATTATATATTTCTATAGGTTCCATATAGGTATGGTCAAATAGGTCTCTCACTCTCTCTGCCTCTCTTATCTGTTACCCTGTGGCAATCTCTAGTTAAGACCTGTACTCCTCTGCTTGACTGCTACCATGAGAATCCTCTACTAGCTTCCACTCTCAGTCTTGCAACTATTATTGTATTTTAGGGCTGGGACCAGAATTTAGGTGGCATTAATTTTTTTGATTTCCAAAAATACTTTAAATTATCCATCGATTTCATGGCTGGAAGATAAGAATAGGCAGGGCAATTGCTTTTGCCGGATTCAACTCTTAGGGATGTTTGCTCCGGGATGGCGATGCTACCAGTGACTCTGGGTTGAGTACTTAGCGAAGAAAATCCTTTTATTTGAGTGCCGCCAGAAGGAGATGCCACAAATTATGAAAGTTGGGCAGTTAAATATATTGACTAAATTTCTTTTTAGCCCTCCATTGCTAATACAGCATTATAGCAAGTAATTTGGATATTTTACTTGATATTGCTTAACAAGAAAAACTTTTAGATCCTTTTTATATACAGTGCATTTTTTTGTGTTTTGGATGAATTAATTGAAAATTTTTTGAACTGCGATGTTTGTGATGAAAACCCAGCGACGAAATGCAGTTCAGTATCTATTATTTTCCTGAAACTGATTCATATTTTTCTCAGTATTCACCTTTTGTTTGCGTGCCGTTTCCCATTCTCTCTTATCTGTTAGCTTCACTTATTGATTGTTAAACCTCTGAATGATTGATCAGTGAATTACCATAAATTAAAAATGCATAACACGATGAGAAGTATATACTTAGTATGAATGAAATCAACGTACACAGATTTCACTTTCCGAGTACACTCACGTCAAGCTTGACTCTAGCTACATGGATTAGACGTGACGGGATCGCTTTGACATTTTTGTTGCCAACGTATACTCGGGTTTTGCAAAGTTGCTAGCGCACCCTATAAGAGTGAATTTCAAAAACCTTTTTATTAGTCCACTGATCGAGTCGCAATTTCCTCACACTTTTCTTAAATTTGGTCATTTACTTTATTGGAGTTACATTTTCAAATATCAACATTTTAATAATTAGCACCAAAAACATTTCAACAGATTTTTACAAAGACTAGTAACGTATAAGATCTTAAACAATACTGTTTGAAGACTGAAAATAAATATAAATTTGATGAGCCAATAAATGAAAATAAATTCAATGAGTAACATTCTTTAATATAGACAGTTCATATTTCAGGTTTGGAAGATATACCCTTGCTATTTTGAACGTCTCCTTCGCTGATTGTGCTATTGTGCTACGGGATTTGTTTACTGCTTTAGTCATTTTCTTCGTAATTCATGCGACAGATGATTGATCGACCGTGAAGTAATGTCTCGTGGTGGAATTATTGTGAGCCATTATATAAAAGACTATTTATAGTAGTTCATGTTATTAGCATGTATTTTTTAATTGCATTTAGAGTAACATTTGTTTAGCAATTACTACAACATTCCTTAGATAAAATGTCAACATACTGCCCGATCTACGTGCTTTGGTTGGCTCCCCCTTCCATCAAGCCATGACTCACCTTATCTAGTGATGCTCACCTTATCTCTGAGTGCTCGGGTTCCGGCAGTCCTCATGTGACCGCGATGAAGAAGAGTCAGCCCCAGCCCACGGCAGAGCAGCGCCGGTTACGCTACCGCCTCCTTAGGTCCGTTTCCCTCCAGCCCCACCCGCCATGGTAAGCTCATTGCTATGTCTTATTATCAAAATTTACCACGAAAAAATACTTTTTCTAATAATTAACAATTATTTTATCAAAATCTTGTTGCGTAAAATCCATTTGTCTAGAATTTTGTAGAAAGATGGTCTGGGAGGCGGACAGGACAGTTACACAAATATTTTTAAAAAATTCTAAGGTTACTAATAAATAGTTTTTCTGCTATTTTTATATCTGTATTGACGGCCACCTAGACTATCATCACATTGTCAACTAATTATCTTCCAATTTTCTAGAATAAATGCACGCTTTTTATTGGAAAGTGGATGCTTTTTGCGTTATTTATTTTTTTTTTTTGCTGATTCCTTATTTCCTTCCTCGTTCTCAGTCCATATCTCGCTCACTCATGGCCTTCGTTGATGTTAAAAGTCAGGAATTCCCATTTTGTCTTTAAAACCCATTTAATGTCTCTTTATTTTAAAAAATGAAATAACTACTGACTATTGAACTGCAACTTTGTAGATATTTGTAATTCTGTTTCTGAACATATTTCTTATTCGAAATTCATCTGGATTTGAACTTTCTTTCCCACTACTTGGCTCAGTCGTATTCGGACTGATAAATATTGTTTCAGGCTGAAAATTAATTTTTCGATTCTAATTTTTGATTAACGATTAATTATTAACTAAACGTGAAATAACTTTGTGATTCTTCTCTTAGAAATAAATTTATACAGCGTTATACATAAAAATTGTTTTATTGAATAATAATTGTGTCATTAATTATATGTTTTTTTAGTTCAATATAAAAAGCTAACTACTATTTGGGTTTCACATCATAACTTCTACTATAATTTCGCTTAGAAGAAAATTAAAGACTTTGATTTAAATAATGTAGTCTACGTATTTACTATTTGTGTACAGATGTCAAGATTTCCAATTGGAAATTGATAAAAATAACAAATATGAGGATACAATAGCATATGAATATGAGATGATATTCTGAAACATTGAACAAGTACAAAATATAGAATAGTATACATATATTCTAATTGGAAGTTTTCTTCACCTCAACAATTTAAAAAAAACTTTACATTTTTTACTTTAATTTATATTCTATAAAGAATACAATATAACACCATTTAAATGTAAATAATTCATTCTCTAATTAGATTATTGCTAAAATTGTGACTATGGGATTAAAAAATTACAATTTAGATATTTTTCTGAGATCCAGTAAAAATTTGTTATAACCACTCTTTTCCTCGAGCCCTGTAACATTCTGATCGCAACCCGTTCACATTTATTATATTGATAAAATATTCTTTTAAAAATGATACTGTACTATTTTAATGTACTTATAAAAAAATTGTCAATAGATTATTAAATAATAAAGAGATAGCTATTTTTATCCAAATAGCTAAAACTCCTCCCTATTCAATTAAAATACCTGTACTATAATAAATTTATAGGATACCTACAAAATAATATCAGATGAAAAAGTTAAATATTTGAATTGCTTCGAAACTGCGAATATTTACATTTCCTTCTTCTGTGGACGCCGATATTTTTAATTGATTTATTTATCAAAGAAGCCACCATTGATTGCATTTTTATGTCTATCGTTGTTAATCAGATGCCGAAAGAGGTCAAAACGTGTCTCTTGAGTCACCTTCCTGGCACTTGTACTTAATTCTTTATTTAATATTTAACATGCTATAATATAATACTTTTTAATGTTAATATTTTTTAGATGGTTAATACCTAATATTTTGAAAACTTTTGTTAATAACATTTGTTATAACCAATCTTTTCTCGGGCCCTATAACATTCTGATCGCAACCCGTTCACATTTATTGCATTGATAAAATATTCTTCTAAAAATTGATACTATAATATTTTATTGTACTGACAAAAAATTGTCATTAAATAATTAAATACTAAAGGTTTTTATCTTATTTTTAGGTTTTTATCTCAAGAGCTGAAATTCCTCCCTATTAAATTAAAAAACTTATACTATCATAAATTTATAGGATACCTCCAAAATAATTTCAGAGGAAATTTTACTAAAAAGTCATCAAAGAACCCAGCATTGATTGCATTTTTATGTCTATCTTTGTTAATCAGATGCCTAAACAGGTCACAACATGTCGCTTTTGTCACCTTCCTGTCCTTTGTACTTAGTTCTTTATTTAATGTTTAATATGATATAATATAATAGTTTTTAATGTTAATCATTTTTATATGGTTAATACTTAATATTTTGAAAACTATTACGTTTAAATGCGATGGTATGCATACATATAAAGTAAAACTGCGTAAAAATGTGTTGTTTCACCTTATATTATTAATAAAGTTATTGCTTTTGTATCTATTTTGTTTAAAAGCTAATGCCATATGGAAGAAATTATTTCTTAGTCAAGCTTAGTAAAACTGAGAGTGATTTGTAATTCCTTTTTGTTTTTTTTCTTACCTCCTTTATTAAATAGATAAATAATAACAATATTGTAATTCCTACGGGATTTAAAAGTTTTTTATTGCTATTGTAAAATTAAGAAGTTGGGAATATGATATCAAGATAAGTGAGAATTTAATATTACCATCCATTTTTTCTTTACTTTCTATTTCCTTGCTTTGGTTGATTTTAACAGATTTATAACAGTTTCTAAATTTGTTTTAATGTATTAAATGTATGTTTTGATGAAATTTTCCTTTTTGCGACATGTTCTCTAATTTTGTTTTGTGTCGTTATTGCTTTTAGGACTTATGTTGAGAATATGTTCTTTTTAAAAATGACAACAAAAACAACAATATTAATCCGACTGAGTAAATCTGCACAAATTTAATCTTATTCTTACCGAGTTTTGACTGTATTTAAATTTGTATTTTCCCTAATTGTCATGAAATAAAAAAAAAATATTAATGGCCAACATTAAAGGAATGTGTTTGGTATCGAACTGTACAACTGGAATTGCTATTAACATAATTTATTTCATACATTACACTAAATAACCATAATTATCTGTAAAACTTTTTTTTTATTTTAAAATTGATATCACTTTATACTAAGTTACATTAATGATAGCTGTAAAGACCCACAAAGTTCGATTATAGTTATTTATCATGAATATTTTTTGCATTAAAAATAAACAGGTATATAAATGAGATATAGCAATAATAAATAAAACAATAACAAATATAAATAAAACAATATTTACTAGTCTGTACCTATTTATTAATATTTGTAAGAACAGTATGAACAAAAAAATCTACAAAGAATAGTATTAGTTATATTTTTATATAATTTTAACAATATGGAAATATCAATTAATTGTCGATAATACATTTTCTTATTATTAATATTTTATGAAATAAATAAAAAAATTCTTGAAATCTATTGCTGTTTGTCGGCGTTATCTGACGAAAACTAAAAATATCTTACTGTAACTCTATCTCAAACTTCGGCACCTAGTAGTAGATAAAAAAGGGAAATGATAAATTGCTATGTAATTGCCAAGTCTGTTTCTTATGTTAAGGTGTTTGCTGGTAGTTAGTTATATCGCTTTAAATATTGTTGTTAATGTGTATTCTTAGTTTTCTTAATTTAATAAATTTTTATTAATTATTTGAGAGTTGTTAATTTTAATTGAAACACAAAGTCAAATGATTCCTTTACTTTCAACTCAGTTCATTTCATTCTCCTACACTATCAAAAAGGCAACCTCATTATTGATTTCTCACATATCTTTAGAAGAGTTTTTCATTACAGGCCTATAGCCCATGTCTAATAATAAAACTATATAATTTCAATGCAACATTTTTTTAAAAAAGATTTTCTTCTTCACAAATCACACCATCACTAATAACAACAAAACCTAGAATAATTTACTTATAATATAGCTAATAATAAATTAACTATCCTAACGAATAGAAATATATTCCAGGAGAAAAGAAAAAGAATTACAATAATATAAGGAAAACAGTTGTAATAATATTTCTTCTAACGGAGAAAATTTCAGGAAACGCTGTTCCATGCTACTCACGTTTTTATTCCAACGTTAACTTCAATGATCATTTATTTTTATCTTGTTTTTGCTTATCTTTATTCGTTCCTAAACCTCGTATTTAAATCAAAAGAAAAAAAAATATATAGAATGAGAACCATTTAGAAATTTTAAGTAGATTCCTAAAAATTTACAATTTAGATATTTTTCTGAGATCCAGTAAACATTTGTTATAACTAATCTTTTCTCGGGCCCTATAACATTCTGATCACAACCTGTTCACATTTATTACATTGATAAAATATTCTTTTAAAAATTGATACTATAATATTTTATTCTACTGATAAAAAATTGTCATTAAATAATTAAATACTAAAGGTTTTTATCCCAAGAGCTGAAATTCCTCCCTATTAAATTAAAATACTTATACTATCATAAATTTATAGGATACCTCCAAAATAATTTTAGAGGAAATTTTACTAAAAAGTCATCAAAGAAGCCACCATTGATTGCATTTTTATGTCTATCTTTGTTAATCAGATGCTTAAACAGGTCACAACATGTCGCTTTTGTCACCTTCCTGTCACTTGTACTTAGTTCTTTATTTAATATTTAACATGGTATAATATAATAGTTTTTAATGTTAATCTTTTTTCGATGGTCAACAATTTTGAAAACTATTACGTTTAAATGCAATGGCATGCATACATATATCGGTAAAAATGTGTTGTTTCACCTTATATTGTTAATAAACTTATTTCTTTTGTATCTATTTTTGTTTAAAAGCTATGGAAGAAATTATTTCTCAGTCAAACTTAGTAAAATTGAAAGTTATTTGTAATTCCTTCGGGATTTAAAAGTTTTTTATTGTTCTTGTATAATTAAGAAGGTTGATAATAGGATATCAAAATAAGTGAGAATTATTCCAAAGTTAATTTCAATGATCATTTATTTTTATCTTGCTGTTGCTTATCTTCATTCGTTTCTTAACCTTGTATTTAAATTAAAAGAAAAAAAAATACTGAATAAGAACCATTTCGAAATTTTAAGTAGATTCTTAAAAATTTACAATTTAGATATTTTTCTTAGATCCAGTAAACATTTGTTATAACCAATCTTTTCCGCAGGCCCGGTCTTATTTCCTATAACATTCTGATCGAAACCAGGTTATACCGCTCTTAATTACGTTTTATTTATTAATTTGTACGTTAATTGAACTAAACAATAAGAGGAGTTTACTTAAATGAAGTTTGTAAACATAATACCTGTACGAAACAACTCTGTGATTGAATCCACAAACTTAATTCCACAGAAAGGTTGCTTGGTTGTTCAGGCCAAGAGATGTGAAGGCGTTATTGGTGGTTCATACTTTTTTTTTTACATTTGTCTGATCATTTTTCATGTGTAAGGAAAAAACAAATTGAAGAGCTCCCTTTAAAAAGATTCTGGAATAAAAAAAAAATCGTACATTTGACCAAATTGATACATTTTCAGTTTTGAAGAATAATCAGAATATGAAAGACTTGTCGTTTTTGTTTAATTTCAGAGTTAAAAAATCGTAAAGGTAGTCCTTCAATTAGAAAATTGTATTTTCAAAACTTTGAATGTTATAATTTATTTACTTTTATTTGCGCATTTTTATAAATAAATAATTTTTTAAAAATTATTTTAGTTGTAAGAAACTACTAATTCCAGATTAGCGTTTTCCCGGTTATTGAGCTCTTTTTCTGTAGGCTCCACAAGGGCGTAATAACAATTAAAAACAAGTATGACAATATTAATTACTGCATTTTATTTTTGTATTTTGGTATTAGTTTTTAACTTATTTATATCATTTATTTATAATAGAATTCATTTCTAATATCTCGTTCAACCAATTATAACAGAAAATTATACAGTTCATCTATATAAAAAAATGAGCAAAAGCTATTTCTTGTCATCGTTAATTATTGTTAGTCGATCGCACTAGGCCAATTTCACATGCTATGATCTTTATGGTATATAAAAAAAATCCATTTCAGTAGTGTTGAAATGGATAGAAGCTTTCACGCGTTAAGAGTTTTACCAGACGGAAAATATCGTATCTGACTGGAAGACCGGTTTTCTTACGAAATAGTTTGAAAGATACCACGGCTTGTACTGTCCATTCCTTCTTTAGGATAGAAAAATCATTGATTTATTCCTTTTAATTACAAATTCTTGCTCGAACTTCCTAAAGTAATTATTTAAATCATTGGCATTAAATTATTTTATTCTGTATTTAAATGTATACCTATATAAAAATGTCTCCATTACAGCTAACAAAATTGAAGGTTTAATTTATTTTTCAAAGCTTAGAAATTTGTTTTCACCTTCATAGCAATATGACTTCAATTTATTTTTAACCCGCGAAATCCATTTTTTTAAAGTGTTATCTTATCACATAAGTACTTATTAATTCTGTAACGAATAATCTTCTCAAAAATAGGATTCAAAATTAAATTTGTATTTACGTTTTTAGTATTTTTTTCTCTGAATTTTATTATCAAACATCCAATTTAACGGAATCGGAATTTTCTCTTAAGATAAAAATCGTTATAGTTCTTTTACTGTTTATGTTCAAGGATTCTGTAAACAATAAGGTACCTATGATTAAATCAATCGCTCAATTCATTGAGGAATGTCATTGAAATCTTGAAATAGGTAAAAACATTTTCATCTACCCGTAATTTTTCAAAACATTATACCCACTTCCTGTTTTTTTTCGCTCATAGGATGCACCTTGTGACGTTGAACGTTGAAGAACAACATGGAAGTTACAATTATTCGATTCATTATTGGATCTAAATTTGAAAGGAACGTAATAAAACCGAAAATATAAATTTGTCTGCTGTGAAACCGTTCTTCAGCATCTAACCCTAGAATCCCTTCTGGCGGTTTTTTTCGTCTGGTAAAATGCTTAGTGAGTTAAACGCTCTCAGATTTGGATTTTTTTTTTATAACTTTTCATATCTGACCTTAATGGCACTTATACACCCAAAAACGTTTCAGTATTTCTGTAGACTGAATGAGTTAAAATTAGTGACAACAAGCGGTATTCTTTAAATTATATTTTGGTCTTAAACCACTGTTCGTATCAACTTGTCGTATTAGTATATATATGCATCAATTTCTTAATTCCCAATTTTTAATAATAATTTACAGTCAAGTTCACTAATTATTGTCTTTATATACTGACTACGGCTCATTTTTTTTTCCACCAATTCTGTGCCAAGGCCAGCGTCGAGTAGAGAGTACACGCACTACTGATAAGCAATAATAAATGGGAGATTAAGGTTGGATACACTATCAAACCATTTGTTTGTTTCTTTCATAAGGATAATTATAAATAAAAATTACGACAAAACATCTTAGCAGTTTGGCTGTCTATTATGGATCGGTTTAGAAATTTATTTATTTAATATTTGTATCATATCACCCTACACCAATGAAAGTTTAAATACATTTAGTTACCAGTTCATAATAGAAAAAACACACACAAAAAAAAGTTCTTATAAAAAATATTTTGGAAATGAAGGCAATCTCCTAGTTACAAAAATAACTTGAGAAACTAGGAGTTAATCAAATAGATTTCACAGTTTGTTGTTTATTTGTTTTATTTTTTTGGTAGCTGTGAAATACCCTAATATAGAAAATAAATTGCTAATTTATCACAATATTTTATTTTATTACCATAATTTGGAATTTGAAACTTTTTGGAAGAGTGCCCCATATGTGTGTATATTGATAACTTTTTAACTGTCAATAATATTCATTTTTGTGGATCTTGAGGGTCCGTCAACAAGACAGTTATATTTGGAAGTCGTTTTGCAACGATGTTGTTTGCACATTCATACCCTATAATGAAAAAAAAAAACAGTTTTTTAGAACAAAAAATTTCTTCAACTAATTATTTTAAAAATTATAAAGTACAGAGTATAATTTAAGATTAATAATTATAAACATTACTCAGAATTGTCCATTACAGTCTATATTGCTATGAAATAACTTATTTTAGGTTTGGGCCAGAACTGTTTTCAGTTAAACTAAACTCAGAGTTAGTTGTGTCAAGTGTGTGTTTGAAATTTAAAAACTTAGTTATAAAATGGAATATATCGGTAAATTAGCAATTTTTTTTCTATACTCCACATCATTTTAGAATTTGACTTAATGACTTGACCCTAAGAAAAATGAATATTGAAACGTCATTCTCTCACTTTGTCCGGACCCAACCTTTCAGACTTTTCAGATCTTTTAAGAACTTATGTTACAAAGTTGAGAATTACAGTACCATTTAAGGTGAATTATTAAACTTAAACCATTTGTCTAAGATGAATAAAAAAATGTTAAAAACAACTTTTTTATGTCTTAAGTAGGATAAAAGTAGGAATTGGAAAAAACTGTGTTCAGTGGTTTAGTATCTTTCTTTCACCTCATCTGCTTTCTGTAATTTACGCCTATTCTTCTATTCCTCACTCTGTTATTTTACTTCAGTTCCAATCTAAACTGGATTGGATTATAGTTTTTTATAAACCTAATTAAAAAATAATTACCCACATTAACTGACCCGCAATGTGCAAATACGCATTTTGTACGCCCAGATTAGGCATTTAAACATTTCGTATCTTAATTACTAGATTTAGAGTAATTAATCTTTTTTAGAACCTTCTGAGGTTCTCAACCTTTAGAACTCTTTAATTGTCTATAAGTATGCTGTTTAATGAAAAATACGAAAGCAATACTGGAAAATCACCAATTTCTTATTCATATTTTTTGAACTAAATTCTTGCAATTAAAATTCCTCAGCTTTTAATAAAAACCAAATATCTCTTCTTAAATTCTGAAAAATAAAATAAGAACATATAATTACAAGATTATTTTTTTTTTAGTGTGTTTTTTTGCCCTTTCAGTAAATACTTAAATCATGAATATTTTTAAAATCATTAAAATATAGTGAATCGTAAAAGATACTTTTTATATTTTTCCTAAAATGTTTTAAATTATTTCATTTTAATATTTTAAATAATGTTCATTGGTGTTAAAATAAATTTCAAGATATTAATATATTTAATTATATAGATATAAAAACTATAATTCTAATTATAGGCTTTCCATGAAGTACATAATTAATAGGGATTTATATTTTTATTATATACTATGGTTTGATTAATTTCGATAAATATAAATAACTTTTTTAGTTTTTATAAACCTTAATAACTTCCGAGGTTTCATTTATTCCAGTTTTCATAAGGAAAGAGTAATATTCTAAATAAACAATGGAAACCCCTGTCATAAATGAAACGAGTTCATTCAATAAATAAATTGAGTTTTTACTTCTTTTTTTTTTTCAAATTATACTTTGATATAAAATTCATACCGTCGTTTTGATTAATACTTTTTTTAATTATTAAGTAAGAAATTAATTCAGACTTATATTTTTAATTAATTAATCCAAAACTTTTTTAAGAATAAACTAGTTATTTTTATTTTATTTTTATAAAATACTCATTAGGCTGTTAAAGTTCAGATTGCTATTTTATTTTATTTTTTTATAAATAGGTCTAGTTTATCGCTTATTGTTTACTATAGATATTCGTATAGCAATAAATTTGATCTGAACAAGTTTTTGGTATTTTATAATTCAAAAATAAATAGTTGTATTTTTTTAGGAACTATTTGCTGTTAGTTCATTATAGGATTTCCCCGTTATCTTTTTCAGAGTATAAAACTGAATCACCTGAACAAACATAAATATTAGTAGCGAAAATAGTGGAGATGAGTAACCGTTTTCGGGCAAGTCAAGTGATAGGAATTCTACACTATTATTTTTATGATCTACTATCGAAGCGTTGAAAAAAAAAAAGTTTGCTTGTTAGTATGCTTCAAAAACCTAGGATTATTAAACACTGTAGCATTTTATTAGTATCCATCGTACCGAAAATAAAGTTAATAATCATTAAATAAAAATAAAAAAATAAGAAAATATACTTTTTTTTAATAAGTATTCACTATGTATGTGGTGATAACAGGTCTTAAGAGTTACAGTTCATTCTCTTCTGAGATGTATTTTTTTTTCTTAGTTAAATGTTTCATTCATAATTATTCCTTAAACATTTATGCTATTGTGTAAACACTGTGCACCTATTATCCAGTAGGTTAGGAAAAAAACGAGTTTCGAGTTTTATTTTAAGACGTTTGTTGTTATGAATGAAGATTTACAGACGCTAGCAATCGTTTTATCCTTTTTGTTTAAAAATGTATTTCTGCTTGGTAAATTATTATTTTATATCTTTACAATTTTTTATTCGCAATTGTAAATATTTTACAATCAGCAAATGAGCTGTACTATTGAGGCATGGTATGGTGCATTATATGGTGCATCTTCCTGACGTTTAAGTAAACCATTTGATCAGACTAGGAGGTCTCTCATCCAACTCTTTTTTAGCCTACGCCGAGTTACATGAGGGATGTCATTTGTTGCCATCTGTCTCATAAATTTATTGAAATCTCTGTGCAGTATGTCGTGAAACCGTTTGCAAGTTATAAGAATGTCGGACTGCGTAGGTCGGTGTGGATGGTCTCGTTTGAACGTTGAGTGGTAATAGTACGAGAGCCCAAGAGGAGAAAAAAGGCAATTAATAGTCAAAATTGATTTGTCTGCCAAGTATAGGTAGGGGGAATAAAAAATGATGCCTGTTTCAAATCGATAAAAAAAACTAATTTTTCATTCGGAGCTCTATATCTTAAGAAGTAGAAACAACACAAGTAAACCTTAGAGAATGTCAATTGTTATTTGTCAAGGAACAATACATTTTCTAAAATATGAGCCCTAATAGAGTTATTTACGTTAAATAGTTTTCGAGATTTAGCTTTGTAAAAAGCAACATTTCTTAAAAATGTCGTATGGGACGTACTGAAAGATCAGTAGTTAGTGAATTTATTTTGAAAAATTCATATCTCAAAAACCATTTGACGTACAGATGTCTATTAGCACTC
>NW_027109687.1:1009788-1020721 GCF_000696795.3 Halyomorpha halys
TGGGACGTACTGAAAGATCAGTAGTTAGTGAATTTATTTTGAAAAATTCATATCTCAAAAACCATTTGACGTACAGATGTCTATTAGCACTCAAAGTAAAGCTAGTTTAATGAGCTATAAAGTAGTTTATGATGTTAATATTCGTAGGAGTAATAGTTTGCATGAAATTTGCTAAAATAAATTGATTTATTTTTGTTCGGACAAATTTTCATTTGCCAAATTCATATTCATATGAGAATATCATGAAAACTACTACCTCTACGAAAATAAGTGTCATAAACTACTTTATAGTAAGTTAAATTTCCTTTATTTTTTGTGTTGGCAGACATATGTGCGTCTTATGAATCTAGAGATATATTTTCTCAAAAATCCAACATTTTAAACGAACAACTAGAAATTAACATTTTGTGAGTTTATTTTGTCAAATATCATAAAAACTACTACTCCTACAAAGATAAACAAAATTAACTATTTTGTAGTAAATTTAAATATCTTTAATTTGAGCGCTGGCAGACATCTGTACGTTCTGAAATGAAATTTTTCATAAATCAAACTTGTTGTCCGAACAACTATAAACCAATTTATTTTAGCAAATGTCATGAAAACTACTATTCCTACGAAAGTAAAGGTCATAAACGTTTTATAGTCCATTAAACTAGCTTTAATTTGAGTGCTAATAGAAATCTGTACGTCACATAGTTCCTGAGATATAGAATTCTCAAAATAAATTAACTAACTACTAATCTTTCAGCATAAGAAATTTTGCTTTTTAAAAAGCTATATCTCGAGAACTACTGGACGTAAATAGCTCTTTTAGGGCTAATATTTCAGCAAATTTAGTCTTCATTAAATAATGTTCTCTTAGATTTTCTAGTGTTGTTAGTAGTTTTTAAGATATAGAGCTCCCAATGTAAAATTAGTGTTTTTTAAAGGTTTTGAAACAGCCGCCATTTTTTATTCCCCCTACCAATACTTGGCAGACTCATCAGTTTTGACTAGTAATTATACCTAGTTTTCATTAAAGTAATAAAAAATTGGGGTGAGATAACTGCCTTTTTTTCTTCCCGGCTCTTGTACTGTATGTTCGTTGCTAGTCTTAAAAATTCCGATTGAAAAGTTTGTATTTTTTGAATCTGTATATTTTTAGCCGGTCCATAAATTTGGTAGCCGTAAGTCCGTATGTGTTTCAGTAAGTAATTGGATACGTAAATTTTATATACGTTATTTCGTTCCAGCTTGATAAAGTAGACCTTCTTCCGGGTGTTTATTGATTAAACATGTTCTTCTGTTGAGTCGAGCACAAAAAAATATGGCGAAGAGGAAGTAATTTTGCAGCCTAAAGAACATATTTACAGTTGTGAATGTATGGATAACCGTTATGTTGTCCTTAGCTTACTTGCATAATAATTATTTGTTTAAATAATATAGTATTTTAAATTATCCTTAAAACTATCCATTACCCGTTACCAGTAGTTTTTATTGACTAATATTAACGTTTTTTTTATTCTGTTTAAAGATTATTTATTATATTTATAATTATGAACGAAACCTATCCTTCATAATTTTTTTAATTAATGTTTATATTAATTAAACATTAAAGTAATCGACGTTTCCATGTGTTTTCTTCACCTTCAGCAATCTTACATAATACTTCTGTACTCATAGCAATACATCATTTTTTTATTATTTCATATTTCTATAAAAACATTAGTGGGAAGTCCTCTCCTAAGGGTGGGACTTAAATCACCCTCCTCCTTTCGTTTTAGAAAATGTTACTAGGTTTTTTTAACCTTATCGCATATCTACAGCATTAATAAATTATTGTAAATAAATTAAACAGCTTTATCAGTATCATAGTTTTTGAGATTCAGTGATGAATAAGTCATTGGGAGAGTCATATCTGTTCTTGGTTTAAGTTAATTAAAAATAAAGTGGATAAAGGATTGGGTATTTTTACCCGATTTTTGGATATTAGTGAGTAATTGGGGGTGGTTGGGGATTTTGGGTAAAATGGTTTACGTCGTATGTAGAACGCTAGTAAAGAGTCGCACTAGTTTTTTTAGTGATCCTTAGATACATTTTTTTATTACTAACAAGTTATTGTTTTCCTTAGATTTTGAATTTCAGAACATAGGTACCTTTTGAAACCCATCACATATTTATTTTTTGGGCCCAGAATAGACTCATTTTTAAGGCCTTGGATGAATATAATTTTGGTCCCTGGATTGTTTTGTTTTTAGGACCCTAGGTGGATTCATTTTTAGAGTCTTGGCCGGATTATTTGGACTTTAGAACATAGAAGAAAGCCGAGGTAGAGTTATTGAGGCCTATGATGGACATAATTTCGGAGCATTTACCGAGTTTTTTTTAGAGGCTCGGGATAAATTATTTTTAAGGACCAGGATGGATTATTTTTGGGATCCGGTGATGGACAATTTTAAGTTTTGGGGCAAATATATAATAAAAATGTTTTCTCTTAACAATGCCACACTATATTGGGCAGCTATAAGTCTTATAGCAGAAGAGGCATGATCTTGCGGTGTAGGAAAATTTTTTTTTTCGAAATGTTCGTCATCACATTTGGTTTAATATGTTGTGACAATACACTGTCAAGGCGTAGCATATGACAGTAAAAGTAGCAGTTAATGCGACCGTTAGTCCACTGATATTACATGCACTATTAGCGATCACGCCAGACCCAATACGACAGTACTGTCACGATTGTAAATACTTTCATGGCTATCACTGTCAAACTGTTACACCATGGTGGTGGCTAACTAACTTTGCCACAATAACGGAAAGTGTATGATAGTTCGCTGGCGTATACATGTAATATTTAACGTGGCAGTTGCCTCTGTGACCTTACTTGTACTATTATTGATCTCCCCAGTCCCAGTGCGACATTACTGTAACTATTAAGTTAATTCAACTAACATTTTACAAGTACTGAACATGCAAGTTGATAAGTTGTATATAAAGTACCTATGTATTATGAGTTTATAAGTTGCATCAGTTCACTGTCTCACGGCGTCTACGTATGACAGTTAGTTGTCGCGCATGCGGAGATATTCGATGATTCTGATAGTACGCCATAACGGCTACGGTAGCAAATGTCATAGTTACACGATGGCAGTGGCTGCTGGGACAGCTATTACTATTACCATCAATTTTAAACCTGGACTAAAATTATTAAGGACCTTTTCGACTAACCAATACTCTATTATAACAATATCTAGAATTATAAAAAAAAAATTATTATTAAATTAAGAAAGAATTATTGCAATTAAATAATATAATTATTAAAACATAGATTTATGTCTACATTTATCAAACGAGGATAACAAACTTTATTATGTTCTGCCAGGAGAGGATGTTTGCTCAAATCGTTGCAGTATAAACAAAATGCAATATAAACAATTAGGTAGAACAGTGTCAATTTAAATATATTTGCTCAATAAGATTCCATTGCGAATTTAATCATTCCCAGGTAAACAATAAAAGAGCAATTGAATTCTGAATTATTTGATAACCAGATTAATATTTATATTAAAAACTTATACTGAAAAATGTTAATTTATTAATACGTTTTATTTCTTTAACAAATTTTTTCCTCCCGGAGTAATATAAATGAGCTCATCAGTGAACCTCAGAAAGAATTAACAACACTCAAATGAGTTAATGTTATTGTTAAGATTTTGCCTCACAATTAGTTTTAATTTTCACCGTCCTGTATTAGTATTATTATTTTTGATAAGATGACTTTTTCTTTCAAGAAGAACCTATTTGTATTGTTTAAAATATTGAATCATTTGAAATATTAAATCATTAGTGCGTAAGTACCTTTTAGATACCACAGAGTATTATTTCCATAATTAGAGTATTTTAATTCTTATCATATTTCTAGGGAGGGCGTGATAAGTAGTGTCCGAAAATGATTGAAGTAGGTCGTGTACATACGTGAAGTAATTCGTTTACATCTAAATTAAACTTTGCATCGTAACATACTGAAATCTATTTGGCTATTTCACCAAAACGTTTGTTTATCAGAGCTCATTGAGGGGATAGTAAAAAACATAAGTCACAATTTAACTATAGTTTCGGGCATGTAGGACTTGTAATATATTTCGAACAGTCTGATCTAATTTAGCCTTTTGATAATTAGTTATATTTGTGTGATAATAAATTGATCTGAGCTTTGAAAATTTTAATTTATTTGAATTAAATATTATTATATGGCAGTCATTTTCACAATCTAAGATTTAGAATGTAGCATTAGTTTTCGACATCGAACACAATTTTTTGGCTCGACCTTATTTAATATTTCTAAACCAGAAAATTGTGCAATACTTTTATTCAATCGATACGAACCAATACATTACGTTTCAAAATCCTTTCACACCTTACGTCGAAAATTCTATAGAACCACCGCCCTTTCACATCCAAGAGGCATTTCCTGAATTAATGAACGTCTAAGCACTAAAATTGAAATTATATCGAGTTACATTATATTTCGGATTTTCGTTTAAGAAGTACTTTTTGAATTTACGACAAGATATTTTAGTTGCGCTCTCATATTTCACTAGAAATTCATTTATTTTTTCATTCATTCTTTACCAAGCTAATGTAAAAAACTTTTTTTCCCTTTTTTTATTGAAACTTACAATTGAATTTCAGCTGAAAATAAAAAAAGAAAGGTTTGTGGAGAAACAAGGTTGCACACCAACAATATTTCTATATTAGAAGATCTCTAGACCATATTCTTTTCAGTCACCTCGGAGGACTATCAGAAATAGAAGTAAGATTAGAAACTTGCTGGGTAAGGTTAGAAACTAGTGGGTTAATTTTTAGGTTAAATTTCGTTCTAACTGTTGACTTGGCATCGGTACAAATAAGCCAGCTGATCTTTAAACTACATACTTTCCTAATTTTGACAGTTAACTTCAATATTTACAAGATTTACGAAAAAATAATACAACGATAATTATTTATGTACTTGATACAATTTAAAAGTAATATTTACTTCCATTTATCATGCATACTAGAGTTTATATATTGAATAAGGATTATGTATATTTTTCAAGACTTAGGCAAAATATAATTATAAAACTAGTAGTTCTCAAAACATAAAAAAATCATTGTATTTACTTATGAATGCAAAATTTACTCTGTTAATGTTTATAAAGATTAATTTGTTGTAGATACTTGATCATTATTCACTTATTGTTCTAATGAAATTAATTCGAAAAAAAAATCGCTAATCCAGTACTGTTGTAGATGTAGAAATTTTTATCTCTATTTAGATAAAAAATGGGTAGTGTTGAGAATTTCAATTTTTTTTTTTTTATGTTTTGGGGCAAATATATATTAAAAATGCAATCCCTTAACAATGCAACATTATATTCGGCAGCTAGAAGTCTTGTAGCAGAAGAGGCATGATCTTGCGGCGTAGGAAAAAAGTTTTTTTTCTAAATGATCGTTATCACATTTGGTTTAATATGTTGTGACAGTGCACTGTCACTGTGAACTGTGAAATTTGAACTGTCTAAAGATTTCTGTATTGCAATTTAAACAATCTTTAAGATAGATTATGTTCAGCATTCAATAAATTTGTTCGCTTAAGCCCATGATCCCATTATGCACTGTTATCGAAATGACTTGTCCATATTATGTGTGATTTTACTTTAATTTTCAAAATCTAATTTTTTTAAGGAACCTCATCTTTCCCTAAAAGAAATAAAATCGTGTCATACATTTTGTTTTTATTTATTGTAATTCAATTAATAATTGCAACAGTAATTAAGTCGGTAGCTGTAAGAAGGGTGTCTTACCGAAACCCATGTTCTTGGAGATCTCCGTTAAGCTTGATTTAATGATATATCAATGAATGAAATAAGCTCTTATTAGCTGAAACTTTTTTATATTTTAATTTTTTTAATTAGATAAAAATCAAGTCCTCCTTCTTCAACTTGTTTTAAACATCTTGCAACATAGTTTAAAGAAAACTTTACAGAAATAATTATTGTGTAGTTGACATAGTATAAGTGAGGAAGAGATAGGGGGAGTATAGTTAACTCTATGATACACCATAACAATAGATAATTTCAAAAATTGACTTTTATACCTATTTCAGAGGTATCTGACCTGAAAACCTAAATTAGTAAGAAAAACAGAAAAGGTCAAGGAAATTTACCCCCTGAGGTAAAGGAGCGTGAATTTACCTTTATGAATCTAAATCATTATTTGTCTCAATAAGTTTGTATCTTATTGTTATATAAGTCTACAGAACTTATAATTACAAGTAGTTATATGAGAAATATCTTCCTGCACCCTTAATAATAAATTATAAAAATATTATCATATTGCAAACACATAATATAACAGGAATAATACTATTGCAGATGTTTAAACATTACTAAAAACTTTTCATCTTACTTTGAATATCACAGATTTTGAAGATTCAAAGAGCAGAAATTCAACTCCTAGGACGTGTTGCTTTTGATGTTAAAAAAAATAACAAATCATGACACAAAGGAGACCAGAATAATTTGATGGAGCGGAATGCCCGAGGACATAGCATACAAATGAACGCATGTAGCGAGATTAATTAAAAAAGAAAAGGAAAAACACCCCTTGCCTTTTAAATGTTTTATTTCAAACGAAACATTTTACGATTCTCTTTTATCTTTTTTTTTCAAATGGAAATAATACAAACGTTGTGGTCAAGAAAAGACATCGAAAGAAAATGGTTTTCACAGTCTTCATTACTTAATTTTTTTTTTTTACGATTTTTTTTTCTGTTGCAATTTTATCCATCAGCATTCTTCTTTGAAGTCTAACGAAAATAACATCTGTGTAATTACTGGCAGTGTTTTATATGGTTTTATTCATAATTAAACCTCAATTTCTTTAATTATTTATCCTGAATGCCTCAAAAATGAAACAGAAAGGTTAGACGAAGATTAAAATATATATTTATTTTTATATTTATTAGCTTACTTTATATTAAGAATATAAGAATGGAGTAGGACTGATTGAAATGCTGCTGTGGCATGAACTTTATTATTTTTTAAATTTCCCGTGCAACGATTTTGCGTTCAAAAATCACTCCTTGAAGTAATCTGGAGAAAAATATACATATGTTCATAAGTATGTAAATGAAAATAAACTTATCGTCCATGTTCAGTAAAAATAGTGTATCCAACAATTTCGAGAGATCATGTTTTATATTACTTCAACTCGTCTGTAAATTCTTTTTGGATGGACAACTTGTAACATGTTTATATTTTTGGAAACATGGTAAATTAAAAATTTTCTTTCACATAGTTAAAATAAATGAATTATTTTTTTTAGAAAAAGATGGTTTCGAACAATTTTTTAAATAACTGTCCGCAATACAAATTGTATACTTAGAAAATCTAAAAATCACTGTGGAATCTATGATAAAGTTCTTAAACGTTTGATACACATTGTATTCTTCCATCATGTAATCGATTTTGTCAAAAAAGTATTATTCAGTGATTTTAGACTTAATATTTTTCTAAAACAAACAAATCAATTACTATCAATAGCTAATACAATAAAAAAAAAGGTAAGCATAGGAAAATACCTAATTTCAAAATTCTCCATTTTAACAAAACCAGACTTATTTCATCTGAAATTGTTTAAACAAATAATAAATTTGTTAAAATTTTACCTATTGCTTATTATGTATTCAAAATATTTTGTAGCCCTTGTTAGCCGATCTGTTTCTCTCGACAATACTTTAACAATAAATTGTTATATCTGTTATACATCGGCAGGTTTTAGAAAATAAAATAAATTAATTTAAATCCTACTGAGTGTTACATGAGAAAAAGTAATTACCATAAACACAAAAATAATGTAGAACTGACCTGATAACCTTGATATTTTTATGACCTATCTGGATAAGCAGCAACTTATTTACCTTCACATATATACCTATGATAAATTAGAATTAAACTAAAAAACCAAAATAAACTTATTAAATTAAATTAAAACTAGAAAAAAATACAAGGAAAAATTATGTTTACATAAAAAAAAAAAAAAGAAAGAGAAATATAAAAATAAAACTACTAATTATTGCTCCATACTGCTTTCGAAAAAAAAACCTTTCAGAATTTAGGATTAATATCAATTAATTATAAATTTTAATAACATTTATATCGTTATTAGTTCATATTACTACTTTTTACATCTGTAAATAACGAAATGTTATTGGTGTTTATTAGAATAATTTAAGGAATTGTTAATAACTCGTTCTATTCGCAGAGTTCATTCTCTGTTGTAAAATCCAGCTTACTACGAATATCATACAGTATTTATATGTGTTATTTTTTAGCGTAAGTTTGTTAAATATTAAATGTTTGTGAACAATGTGCGAATTGTTTTTTGCATTGAGGGTTATTGCATAACATTTCTCATTTACGTGATCCACCTTCTATTTATAAGTGCTACAGAAGGCCGAATTTTCAAGATGATACGACAATTTGTCGAGACACTATATTTCCTTATAAATTACGTTACAAAATTTTGCTGCGAATATACCTTCATTTTTAGGAAGGCTTTTAACGCGTTTAATTGTGTTTGATCCTGTTCTACGATGGATGAAATTACCTCGGCTTTTACTTGAAAAATTCTATCCCTTTACAGAGATGTACGTAGGAAGGAAACGACTAAATGCAATAATGATCATCATTATTTCCATCAATATCATTTCACATAGAAGAACTCATAAGAAAACTATAAATAAATAATTCCTTTATCCAATATATTACAAGAGCTGTTGGGTTTAATAAACATAACATCTTTATTGAAATTTTATCTGTGGACTTAAATGATAGAGTGAAAATTATATAATTTACAACATTAATCATGTTTTTTTAAAGATATTTCTTATCCTTATCTAGTGGTAGTTGTATTATACTTCTTTTAGTCAAACTTTCTCCTATCCATTTAGATAATTTTAATTTTTAAATACTTGTGAATTTGCTTTCTTCTCCGACGACTAATTATTTTTTATGGGCGATATTAAATCTTAAAATACTCATTTAATTTCTATTAACCTACATATATATTAGTAATAAATTATTTTAATCAATATTTTTTTAAGTTTCTTTATTTAAACTAATTATTTTACTTCGCAAACATACTTATAGGAATATTAAGTAAATATCATTATAAAGTTTGGAATAAACTTTTAAATTCCTGATATGCAAAAACTCAATATTCAACATTGTTATTATAAGTTACTTCATGGATGCATTCCAACTTTCTAAGTTTTAAATTATGGGGAAAACTGCAATGAGAATAATAGTATAAACCAGTTTTAGTTTTGCCACCTAATTGTTGCGAAAATTGTAGGATGAAAAAGTTTTAGTAATTTTTAAAGGATAACCAAATTTACCAACTTTCATCTTGATCTGAACTAGAGAAATGAGATACAATTAACTTAGAATCCAAAGCTTTGTAAAACATAGTTCCAACAAAAAAGTAAAGTTAGTTTTAAGTAAGTCTGAGTGAGTGCTTTGAGTTGTGTACTAAAAACTTCAAAACATCTTCCGATTCATCTAAACTTCCACTGTAAAAAGTTCTTCCTCCGTATAATTTTCCTTTAAAGTCAAAGAAGTATTTAGACTATAATGTTGCGAAAGCATCCTGAAGATGAAACCTAAAAGACAGCGCTTATAAGTTGTTAAGTTCCTTGGTTAATGCGAAATATTTAATAGTTTAAATTGAAACAGTACTTTTTATGTTAAAATATAATAATTTATAGCTTAATGTGTTATATATAGATGGCTGTAGGGCTAATTTCATTCTCCTACAAAATCTTACCTGCTCTTGAAAATCTCGAACCTTTAGTCCTTAATTTGGAATATTTAGTGTTTTATGGCATTTCTTTATCGGTCTCCAGATCAAGAAGATAATTTTCCTTGCTTACTTTCTTTATTCAAACCTATTAAATTTGTTTTCTAGTTTTAATATACTAGAAAACCGTTATATTTTCATGCAATTCTTTGTGCTCTCAAGGTGTGTTTTAAGTGTAAACAGTTTTGTTTTTTTTAATTTCCTGATTGAATCTGATTATATTTAATAATGTTAATTTACTTGGTTTAACTTCTTGTAAATACATTTTATATGACATTTTTAGTTTCTACATTTTTAGGAAATCATATTTGTCAAACATTTACATTAAAAAACTAACAATGTTCTTTGAAAATTCTATAACTATTTCTATTAATTATTTTTCGAGGGTAATGTTATTTAAATACTATTTTATTTTAGCAATTTTAAATTTATTTATACTGTAATATTTTAATACAGTTACATACGATTAACTGTTATCCACCTTTTTCAAAAGAAAAAAATCAAAATATTATAATGTTATTTAACAATTATATAATGTAAAAAAAAAATTCAAAACTTCTTAATAGTTAGAATATTTTTTATTATAGAACGTTTCGAGCTATACCAGCTCATCTTCAACTCCAGACTCAACCTTATAATAAAAAAGATACATTAAAGAAATTAAATTTATGACAATAAAGTTATAAAAATGTTAGGTAATATGTGGACACAAGGAATTTAAAGCTAAACGAAATAACAAATAATGGTATGGATAAGAAAATTACGTAGGATAATGAAAGATCGTAGATGAACTGGTAAGCTCGAAACGTTCTATTATAATAAACATTTTGAGAAGATAGAAGGATTGAAGTTTTTCCTTGACATAATATAAAAATATAATAGTTAATTGTATGTAATAATTTGTAGGAAGTTGGTCTGGGTGGCGTTCAAGAAAGGTGGAGATATAGAAGAAAACTATCTATTAGTAACCTTATAAATAATAAATATAGGAAATAAAAAATAAATAGTATTCTATTATTTTTTTTATCTTTCTTTTTTTTTTATTTCC
>NW_027109687.1:1020771-1050043 GCF_000696795.3 Halyomorpha halys
TATTAAAATAATATGATAATTAAATAACATAACCCTTGAAAAATAATAAATTATGGTTGATTACCTCAGGGTTTTACGCCCTAAATCCCAAACAAAAACAACCTTGAAAATTAATTAATAGAAATAGTTACAGAATTTCTTGAGAACATTTTTTGTATTTTAAAGTGAAAATTTGACAGACCACATTTCATAAAAATCTAGAAACTTCTAATAATGTCTTAAACTGGAGACCGCTAAAGTAACTGCTTCAAACACTAAATTTTCCATATAAAGAACTAAAGATTTGAGATTTTTATGGGCTGGTAAGCTTTATAGAAATACGAAGTTGGGTACAGCCAATATTATAAATTAATTATTTGAAAAATATTATAATTAAAAAAGCACTGTTTCAATTTAAACTATTATAAATTTGACGCATCAAGTAAGAAACTTTAGCTATATAGCACTATATTTCATGTTTCATCTTCAGGATGCTTTCACATGAGAACATTTTTTTTTTTAATGTGAACATTTGACTAACTACATTTCATAAAAATTAAATTATGTGTCTTTCATGATAGATGAAAATATATATTTTTAATTTCTATCCTCATAGTTCCATTTTTACATGAATAGTTCCTTCAGTTTCAGTTTTCAGACTTATAATTTTTAATTTGGATATCGGTTGTTGGAGCTCTACAAAACAAATTTATATGAGTCCTAATTATAATTAATTAAAGTTTATAAAAAAAAAAAAAAAAAAAAGTTTTGGTTTTTGCTATATATATTTGTTGTATACATTTATATTACAGCAACTGATAAGTTTATATAAATCTGTTTATTACACATCATTAAATAGCTCTTTTAATATCAATGAAAATGTCACGATATTTTTATTCTATGAAATATCATTGTTATGTGTCAGTCCGTCCTAACTTAATTGGTTTCAAACTTGAAACTTTTTTCTATCTAAAAGAAAGTCTAAATATTGTTAGTAATGACGTTTACAGACACTCTTCCTTAGTCGACCAGAAAAACGTCTTATATCTAGTTATATATAAGAAGAAAAGATATGATAGAAGATAATGATAATTTCTATCTTCATGATAGGGGGAAATGTTTAATAATGATAGAGAAGAGTCACGAGGAGGCTTTGGAAAGAGATTCCTTTCATTGGACTCGGTTGCTACGACAACCTTATCTCCTTGCTATTCTGCTTCAATCTTATCATATCCTGGGTCTGGTCCATCTCCTCCTCTCCGCAAACTTCGTAATACGATTGCTTTTTTTCCTTCTTTTTTATATTTATAAAACATCAATATTTTAAAAACCGTGTTCTCGTTTGCTATAAGAACATTTTATATTTGAAAAATCAGTAATAATTAATAATTTAATTACTTTAATTAATAATCATCCTTATCCCCCTACCGGATATTGAGAAACCGTATGAACAACTTCTATTCACAATTTATTTTTTTTTAAAATGAACATAAGGAAATGATTTCCGAGATACCTGATTAGCTGGTTTAGAACTTTGTGGGTTCGATCCCAGTCAATGTTAGTTAGTATTTTTTTACACGGTGGCCTCCGCAAATTGTTCATTTGTCCTCTCTGAGTCTGTATAGATCTGTAAAACTTACTTACTTCATTGGAAGTATGATATTACTGGCATACACATTATCATCGTAATATGTCAATAATGCCTCATATTTCTAAAATATTAGTACACGTTCCATCCAAACATTTTTTTAAAAATGCCATTTTTTAAGCAAGGTTATATTGAAAACTATGTTATCTACAAAGAAAGTCAATGAGTACTTTAATATAGTTTTTTTTTATGCACTTTGATTTTAAATATAAAATGTTGTTACTAAGGTATATGTTTTTCTTGAAAACATCTACAAGACATTTTTACTGTTTTTTCAGGTTCTCAAATCAAAGTCACTCTCTATTTATCAGGAATTTTTATATTAATTTCCCTTGACTTAAGAAGTGTACACCATAATAAAAATGTACGATTTAATTTAATTTAACACAAGTGACAAAGTTGCGTATTTTGACTGGACAACTACTCTAGCGAATGCTGGTTTGAAGTAGAGGCTTTTTTCATATATTTTTTTTATTCCTAAACACGAACCCGTGTTTTTCATTAAATGCATTATACCAAAAAAATAAATCTTTGGTTTTTGGCTTATAACTTGTCAAGTAAGTTTTTAACCCAAAATGTATATAAAATAATATTAAAACAATTATGATAAATTTGCCTATAATTTATGTTGTGTTTTTTTATACGAGTGTATATACAATACACACATACATACTGTGTCTGTCAGTCACATTTAATACTATTGCATCCTTATGTCCCTTTTCTAACTCATCTTACTGCTATGTGGAAACTGCGTTGTTTTTTTTTTGTGACGAACGCATATTTTTGACATAGCTAATCAATATCTTAAAGTTTGCTTGTGGTTTTGAGACCATTCAACTGTTAAAAATATAATATAATAAAATAAAAATACAAAAAAGAATAATTTATCCCTTATTATAGTATTACAATGTTGAAAACAGTATCTTAATTTATTGAAATGAAAATATGCGAGTTTGAAATTTTTTTAATTTATTCTCAGGAAACGATGTTTTACTTGAAGAACTTACTTGCGAACTGTCATAATGAGCTTTTTAAAAGACCCAAAACCCCCATTTCGAACGCAACAAAGACGTTAGGCTAAAGCGTGAATTTAATTATGCAAATGAACAAGGGGAGATACGTTTCCCAAAAGCCTCGAAAATAAACAAAAGGTTTTTTTTTTTTTTTATGCTGGTCCAACTCTTATTTTCATAAATAATAATCACTGAAAGCCTTTGAAGGACGCTGTTCAAATATACAAATTAGATTTACTTTGAAAACATGAATTGGTATAAAAAGAACGTTGAATGCTGTTATTTGCGTTGAGGCAGCTATTACCTCCCGCTTACTTTGAGGTTGACGAGTGCTCTTTTCATTTAATTTCCTTATTATATTATAACATAACAAGGACGAGGTTTTCTTGTATTTTTTTTTATGTTAAAAAAAAAAATTAAACAGCTCAATTAAACTTTGCAGGTTCTCGATTAAACTTCCTGAAATAAATTAATTCTAGAATTTAATTGTTTATCGAATTCAAGCCGATATTTAAATAATAATAATAATGTGGAAAGTTGTGAAGGTCGAAATTCACATGTTTTTAATTATTAAGTTGACATTATTACCCCATTTATTCAACAAACCTAATATTTTTCTCCTCACAATAAGAGCAAAATTTGGAGTTTGATGAATAGGATCTGTCTTGGCAAGAATTTTATAAACCTATTTTGTAATAGGGAAAAATTTATTTTTTATCTTTTTTTCGACGACATGGACATTTTGACACAACTTTAACTCACAATAAACTTTGCGCATCTTAATATATCTGGAAAATAAAATAAAGATAAGTATAAACTCTGCCAACAATACAATAGTTTGTCATAAGATAACAATGTTGAATTCATATTGTTAGTGCAATCGGAAGAGATGAGGAACCTTATATTTTACCGATTCGAATTTCTATTTTTTTTTTTTACTCCCATAATTATAAATCAAGTTCTTTAAAACTTCATATTTTTCCATTGTTAATTATTACGAAAAATAAGAATTGGTTATTTATTTAGAATAAACAAAATCAAAGGTACTTTAGAAGATGATTTTTTTTAAAATAACATTATTTCAATTAGGTTTAAGACCTGTCTGATATTTAAAATAACACAACTGTACATTTATTTACGGATTTTAATAAAGCATTTTACAAGACTCAGAGTACCTCAAAACGTGTATTCCGTCGAAAACTTGAATTCGAAATTTTGCAGAATCGTAATATTCCCCATTACTATATATTCCATAAACAGTAATTTAATAAAAGTCTCGTTTAAACAGCAGTATGTACAGCAGCTGGAAAGTTAATTTTTATCACAAATTTCCTTCTACTAAATAAATCGTGGATTTCAATATCTCTAAACCTTATCAGGCCCATATGAAACATTTTTAAAAATAGTGTATATATCGGTAAAGAACTTACGGAGTTCTGAGATGAGAAACAAACTTTTACATTTTTATGAATATGAATTTTTATTTAAATTAATACTAATAATAGATATTGTTTTCGTTCAGAGACTTTATTTCATCATTACAAAATACTAAGTTTAACTATAAGCACATTCCTAATCCGTATTTATAAACAATTTTGTTTCTTTATTGTGCCTACAATTTATTAAACTATATGTAACGATCTACAAAATTAATTTATAAAAAACTGTATAAATATTAAATACGGGAATATTCGCGCTTTAATTTAATTGCATCCTAATCCCTTAATAATTACCGTTCCATCCTCCCTGTTATCCATTAATCCATAGTACCGGCTAAAACAAATTTGGCCAAGGGATATCTCAGTGTTTTAATAAAATTTACGTCAGATGAAATGGTTTTTGCTTTTATTTACAATTCATTTCTGAGATTGTAAATAAAAGCAGGTACTAGTTTTATTTGCTGAACGTGCTTGAACGCTGTTGTGAATTTCATAAAAAAAAGTAGACACACAACATAATTGTTTTTTCCTAAAAAGTTTAATATAATATAATTATTATCATTAACAAATTAAATATTATAACTTTAGAAACGACTGAAGAAACATAGTCAGGACAGTATTTACTGTCGTGGCTGTATCTACTATCGTGGCAATATTTTCTTACAAGGTATGTCACATTAAAACCCTGCAAATTAAAATGTAATAAATGTATTATTATTTCTTTAAATGGTTTAACAGTATTTAAAAAGTGCACAAGTTCTAAAGTACCATTTGAATCTTATATAGTTTAAACGTTTAAGGATCAAAAAAAGAGTACAAAAAAGAGATTTATTTTTGTGAAGAGAAATATTTTTTTTCTGTTTTTCCTTGTTTTAAGGAAATCTTCATAAGTAGTAATAAATACCGCACTCTTAATCCAATACTAGCATATAAAAAAAATTATTTAATGGAATAATAACGTAATTAAAGAATGATAATTATGTTAGATGTTTAACTAGTAGCTTAATTTTATAGTAAGAAAAGATTACTTTATCTATATAAATTCGAATTTAATGTTTATTTATTACTTATGTTAGATCTCCAGAAGTTCTTTTTTTATTATTTATTTAACAGTATCTTAAATGCTTTTTAATTTTTTTTAAATTTATTTATTTGTTAATATATTTTTTTTATGTATGTTTAGGTTCGTAGCTTTTGAAATCCTGTATTTATACCGTAGAAGTTATTTGAATAAGGAAATAAATTCCCTTCAAAAGAACAAAAAAATCGTTGAAATCGGATAATTATTATAGCATACTGAATGTTTTTCTTATATTTTTAAAACGTTCGTTATAGATTTTGTAACAAATATATAAATATTATAATATTTATGCTAATGTTTAATTTTAACTAAATTTATATTAAGCTTTCTGAAGTGTTCAATCAATTTATACGTAGTATATGCTGAAATTTAGCAGTACCTAGGTATTATCGTGGTAAGTAGTATAAACATAAAATCTTTAAAATGCTTTTGTTGCATTATGGAAACGCTACGATCATTTAAATAAAAAAAGTAGGATATGTATTCAAGAAATGCAATAGTAACGTTTTCTCCTCATGTAATCGATACTTCTTTGATAAGAAAGAAAACGGAAACAAGAAAGAATTTGAAGACTCGGTTCTATTAAAGTTGCCTGTCAAAGTTTCTTTCTTGTTTGGCTGGACCAATTAAACTGTTCCTTCTTATTCTTAACTTTCTGAAACATTCGTTTCACCTTTTATTGCCAGTCATTGATATTATAGATCGGTGTACTCGCTCTCAAAATTACTTTACAGTCAAAATTGATTCCTTTTGAATCAGTTGATGGCTCGTGTGAAGATATAAAAGTGTTCAATCCAATTTACAATTTGAATTGATTAACCTTATAATATCAATCGAAGCAGTTGTCTGAACAGACTATTTGCCAGCCATACAGGCAGTCGCGATATAAGCAAGACTGAGCCAAATGATATACATTGCACAACTTATGTGTTTTCTTTTATTTCTTAAAATTATGGTAAAAAAAAATATGATAATAAGAAAATAGATTAATTGCCTATACTTTTTTTTTTTTATTGATTGATAGATTTATTTATTGATAGATATTACAATCTGCCACAGTTGTGGGCAATAGGTAATATTGATAAATGATCTCATACATACTAAAATAAAAAAAAAAAATAAAATAAAATAAAATAAAAAACTCTTAAAATATATACAAACAAAAGGATAGACAAATGAACATAATCAGACTATCTGTATGGAAAATAAATAATAAAATAACATAATGATAAAATAATATATACAATATTTACAGAATCGACCTGAGGATCCCCGACCCCACTCTATCCCCCACGTGTGAGGGGTAGAGCAGAGCTCAAGAGATCCCAGCGCATCCCTCTCGCCGCATCACTGGTATGGGCCAGTGGAGGCTGAGCAAGTGCGCTAAAGCCGCAAACACTCAACTTGAGTGGAGAATCTGACCATTGCCAGAACTCCAATTGTCCATTTTTTTATTTTAATAAGTCCCTTGGCCACTGCCGTTTCAACCTTCTAGGTGGGCTATAGGGATGGGTGGAACTAGATAAGGTTTGAACCAAAGGATTAGGATGGTTGGAAAGGTTTATATGGAATTTTGAGAATTTGGTTGGAATGAGATCAAGGACAAAAGGGATATGTAGGTCATTGTGTAGTGTTCTGTTGGAAACGTAGTAGGGTGCATTAACTATGGTTCTAAGGATTTTGGATTGAAAGGATTGGATACGTTTGATGTTCGACGGTTTAGCTGTTCCCCAAAGTTCAAGTCCGTAGGTCCAGATAGGTCGGAGTATAGTCTTATAAATTAGTAGTTTGTTTTCTAGTGAGAGATGAGAGGTCCGGCTGAGCAGTCGGTATAGTTGGCCGAATCGTCTGTTGAGTTCTTGTCTTTTGAGTCTAGTATGTTGGTTCCAGGTGAGTCTTTTGTCCAAGGTGAATCCGAGGTATCGCACTGTGTCGGATCTGGGAAGAGGTATATTGTTAAGAGTAACAGGTGGGCAGAAGCTTCGGCGGAGAGTGAAGGTCACATGGGTGCATTTTGATTCATTAACTTTTATCCGCCATTGGTTGCACCATTGCTCAATCCGGGTGAGGTGTGTTTGGAGATTGGATGAGGCTGTTACAGGATCGGGATGGGAGGATAGGATAGCTGTATCATCAGCAAATGTCGCCAGGAATGTATCTGGAGTGATGGGAATGTCAGCAGTGAAGAGGATGTAGAGGACAGGACCCAGGACACTGCCTTGGGGAACCCCTGCCTCGATGGGGTAGATATTTGAGTACTCAGAACCACTGCGAACTCGAAAGGAACGATCTGAGAGGTAGGAGCGGAGGATAAGGTATAAGGTTTGGGGTAATATGGATTTGAGCTTGAAAAGCAATCCGGAATGCCATACCCGGTCAAAAGCTTGCGCTATGTCCAGAAAGGCACCCGAGCAGAATTGTTTCGTTTCAAGAGCTGAAGAGATGTAGTCAACTACTCTGAGGCCTTGTTGAACTGTGGAGTGTCTAGGACGGAATCCAAATTGATGTGCTGGAAAACTCTGTGATTCAACGATGGGTAGGATACGTTTAAGGAGGAGTTTTTCAAAAAGTTTTGAAAGGATTGGAAGTAGGCTGATTGGTCTATAGGAAGCAGGATTATTAGGAGGTTTTCCTGGTTTTGGAAAGAGAATTATAATGGAATGTTTCCAAAGGATTGGGAAATGGGTTGTTCTTAGGATGCAATTATAAAGATATGTAAGGAATATTATAGCTTTGGGAGGAAGTTGGCGAAGGATTTGAGGAGTCAGAAGATCATACCCTGGAGATTTACGAGGAGTTAGCATCCTCAGTTGATATTTGACCTCAGAAGGGGTGACTGCTCTAGGAGGTAAGGAGAGTGGGATTGGTGACGATAGGTATTCTTCAATTGTTTGGGTTAGGTCAGTATGAAGTTCAGGATGAGGAGTGAATGTATGAGAAAGATGAATGGCTAGTTCTTCGGCTTTATCTTTGTCGGATGCTGCCCATGTGCTATCATTTCGTCGAAGGGGGTGGGAGATATGTTTGGATTTTAGGATTCTTTTGGTCATGTTCCAGAGGGAATTGTCATGAGTAGAAAGGGAAGAGAGGTAGGAATTGAAGGACTCGGATCGATGGTTGGACAATTCTCTCGTAACGAGTTTACAGAAATAGTTATATGTGCGACGATCATGAGGATGTCTTGTGCGTTGCCATAATGTTCTGTACTGGCGCTTGGTTTGGATGAGGTCTTTGAGATGTTGTGGTAGAGGATTTGTCTTGCGTTTACTGGGGACATTATTGGGCGAGGAGGCAGACCAGACAGCTTGTTGGATAAGATTTGTGAAGGAATGGACTGCGTCATCTAGGTTTTCAGGGGTTTTTAGGGAAACTTTAAGATCGATTTGGTCTGTTAAGATTCGGCGGAAGGAATTCCAGTTTACTGGGCCCCTTATGAATGAGGGTGGTGGTGGTACAGGAATTGGGGATATGGAGATAGTTAGGATTAGTGGACTATGATCTGAAGATAGGTTATCGAGGCGTGAAAGGGAAGTGTTTAGAGGGCCTAAGCCTTTGTGTATAAAGAAGTCCAGGAGGTCAGGGTTACGGTTAGGATCGGTTGGCCAGTATGTAGGAGAATTGGGACAAAGAATGTTGCATCGGAGGGAATTGATAGCAGACAGGAGTGATCGTCCACGGGAATTGGTGGTTCTAGCTCCCCATTGTTGATTTTTTGCGTTGAGGTCTGCACCTAGAAGGAAGTGTTGTCCGAGGGAATCAAGGAAAGAATTGAATTGTGGTTGGGAAGTGGGAATTCTCGGTGGGGAATAACCCGCTATTATTGTTATGGGGAATAGAGAAGTTTGGATCGATACGGCTGTGGTTTGTAGGAAATTTTGGGCTTGTAGAAGGACTAAGTGATGTGAAAGGGATCGATGGATAATGACAGCAGTGCCACCATGTGCTGTTCCGTCAGGATGGTCCGTTCGATAAATTTGGTACTGAGGTATGTTCATTGATCGTCTGGTGGTAAGTCGAGTTTCAGTTATTAGAGCTACGTCGATATTTTTGTCGTGTAATAAGGCCGTTAGTTCGTTAACGTGGTTTCGAACACCATTCGCATTCCATAGGAGAATCGAAAGAGACTTAAATGGTGCCATTTAAGGGTTTCTTGGCGGAGGAATAAGATTTGAGACTAGATTTGTAAGTAAGGAGATGAGTGGAGTGATAAGGGATCTAAATTCAGATAGGAAAGAGGTGAGGAGGTTTGTGAGATCTGTCGCGTTAGGAGGAGGTGGAATAATAGGTATCTGATAATTAGGCTTTTGGGAAGTGGATGAGGTTTGAGGAACAGAGGGATGAGAATGTTGGGATTGAAGTTGAGGATAATGGGATGTAGGTTGTGATTGTGGCAGGGCCTGAGTTGCTTGTTCTGGTTCTCCAGTCATTTGAGCGAAGGACACTCCTGGTTTGACAATTCTAGAGGGTCTCCTGGGTGGTCTGGTTGCATCTTCTTGTCTGGGACCAGTCTGTTTTCTGGATGCTAGAGTTTTATACGTCTCGCACCCCTTGTAGTTGGCCGGATGCCCTTCTTTATGGCATAGTGCACACACGGCAGGTGTTTGCCTAGGCTTGCTGCATTCTCCAGATTTGTGTTGTTGGCCACACTTGACGCACCTAGGTAAGTGATGGCAATAATGTTTAGTGTGGCCATACTCTTGGCAATTGTGGCATTGTACTATTGTTCTTTTTGGGTAGGGCTTTTCAACTATTACCCTGGTGTAATACAATCGGTTAACATTGTAAATTTCTTCCACTCCGGGTGTTTGTTCAAGGTCCACGAAGAACAGGGGCAACGCTATTTTATTTGATGCACCATGTGGATCTTTATTATCTTTTAGTACGTTAACTACTTGTCGTACTACGTATCCCATGGCCGTAAGTTCTTCTTTGATAGCTTCCGGTGGTGTTGAGGGGTGTAATTGTCTGATGACTACTCTGAACGCCCTCTCCTGACGTAGCTGATATGTGTGGTAGTCAGCTTTTGTTTCAGAGAGATATTTAATTATTTTTATATATGTGTCAGAGGTATCTGACATTAATTTCGTATCATTGATGCGACTTTGACAAATGTATGTACCTGGGTTAACTACAATATTGAGTTGTTGGCAAAACATATTAAAATTTTTGATATTTAATTGCCTATACTAAACTCCTAAATTTATCTTGCTAATAACTTTAACTATCACAATCCAGGTTATGGCTGGATTTCCAATTTCACACATTCATATCTCAAAGAATACTTAAAATTTAACATTACATTTTAAAAAATAGTAAATTGTCAAAAACCTCAAAAAAGCAATTTTTTCAGCGTCTTCTTTTTGTTTTGACCCATTTTTATTTATTTTAATTTAATATTACCTTAACTAAATTTATTATCATATTTTCTTTAAATTATTCGGTATAAGACTTAATTAAGACAAAAACTGAAAAAGCTGACATAAATATTTGTACGATATTAACTATAAGATTACATGGTGACGATATTTCTTTAATATCACATGGTAACGGTTGTCTGTAGTCGTTATACTACGAAAGTGAGATAGTGTGTCAGTGTTCTATCCCCTGGGTCAATTGGAAAAATAATGCCCAATCACCATTACTGTTAAAAAAAAAATAAGAGTAGAATCGATTTCAATTTCAAAAACAGTCTATACACAACAATAAACGACGTTTTCTCGTCACATCGCTATTACAGTTAAAGAGGTATGACAGTTCACTGTCAAGGAGTCTACATGTAATTGTGGAAGTGAAAGTAGCTTCACCGTCATTGTAAAGCAACTTCACAATCACGCCAGGCCTAGCACGACAGTAAATGCTGTGAAAATGTTTATCATCAAATGCTGCGACTGTTGCTACAAATACAGACCTGTCACCATGCAGACATGTCTTGGTGCTGTTTTTTGCGCCTCCTATTGTCACTAACACTATACCTCACTGCATGTGAACATTTGTTTTGTTACTAATTTATTATTTACTGGATATATATCCACATGCTTGTATACATTGAGTTTATAATGACAATGCATAATTTAAAGGAATACAATTCTTAAGATTATAATTAAGCAGAAGAAACCTAACATCTCTCTCAGTCATTGTTATATTATTTAGTAGATAAAGAATGGGATACCAATCTAAATTCTTCAATACTAAATAGCTTTGAATACCCAGTCAAGTTGTTTTCCAGCCTTGACAATGATATAGGAAGGGCGTTGCACCATTGGCTCTATATCCGCCTACGGATGCAAATATGACTTGACTCTATATCTTCCATTCTTAGAAGTCCTTGGGGACCCGTTCCGTTGTCTATTGCATAAGACAAGGATCCAATCTCAACTTCTCTATCATCCTAGTTGAAATAAATTCAATTTCGTATTGGGATCGGCAACGAATTACAAATCAAGACTACATCACATAATATGTGCAGAGACGTCTTGAAGTGTTCTATCTCTTTGTAGTGGATCTTTTCGAAGCTGTTGTGATATGCTAACTTTGGTTTCATATGTTTATCTTTCCTTTTTCTGTCCTGATGAAGCCTGAATTGGCGAAAACTTGACTGGTTAGTAATTTTCAATTTTTTTTTCGTTAATTTTTCCTATAATTACCACCTAAAATTATGTTAAATTTATGTACCATATTCTGTTAAATTTATTAATTACATCTAAAATTGTTTTATTAACTTTATAAATTGCTTATTCGAATATATTTTATTAATTGATAATCCAAAATAATTTAACTAATTATTTTGTAATTGTAAATTTGTAAATAAAACCTTTATTGTAATCATAATTACATGTATTTTGTTTTTTAGGATTTTTCTATTATATTTCAACTGTTATTTTTGTTTTTGCATTGTTCCTGTTTTTATTATCAATATTACTAATGGTTAAAGTTGGGGTGAAAAATCGTTATCTCTAGCACTACTCTATCTCTTTATAACCACATCGCTCTTCCTCACTACCACTTATTCCGAATAATTTATTTTATCGTTTTTTAAGTTTTCAAAATAAAAAAATATTTTATCGAATAAAGGCAATCAAAATTATCAAAGTATCACTCTAAATTATTCAATAATAATGATTATCAAGACAAAATAATGATAAAATAATTGTTATGTTATTTTATAAAAAAATACATTATCATCCAATAATTCAATACTTCTTATCGAATTTAATGTTAGCTCTATAACATTACTATAAATTTTATTATTTGACTTTTTACTAGACATCAGACAGATTTTGCACTAAACCTCTAGTGGGAACATAATTATTCTCTTTCACTGGTAATAACTGTTTAAGACGCAGACATTATTAAAAAAAGCCAATAAGCATTGGAATAAATTCAAAAACATCCAGGAACCACAATAAAAACTGAAACAATTTACATTACGGTTGACGAAAATGAAAAAATAGTTTAGCGGAAGAATGCAAACACATCTTAGATGATCATCTCCTATTGAAGCTTAAATTAGACCAATACTCAAGCACATCGGGTAACTGGAGGCTCCTGCTTCACTTACAGTGACCAAAGCTTCAATAATAGAATCTGTGTTTGCCTGTAAGACATATGTTCCCACCAGAGGTTTATAAAAGAAAAAATAATTTTATAACAGACAACATTTTGGCCAAGTTATCTAGAATATCTTTAGGGTTATAGCATTTTAGCAAATTGTATGCTAATAGCAAAGAAATTTTTTTTTTATAAAGAATAAAAACTACCTATAAATTTGCTTCTTTTTATTTCCCTCTCTTTTAATGGAAAAACTTGAATCTTGCTTAACAAAAATAATTTTTTTATTTACTATCAGAACTTCAATCCATAGCTTTTAAATCCCTTTGAATAATGATAATGTATTTAGAAATAGAGAACGAAAATAACATTTCCTTCTAATGATATTTCTTTTAAAAAGAACCTATTCCCAATATTATATTTCAAGGGAGATATTTTTAACTTTTTGCTTGTTTTATAAAGCAGCTAGTGAAATACTATTATATTCTATTTATTACTATAGAATTATTCTCTAAGTTACTGTGGACTTCACGACTTATTAGAATATACGAGCGTTTGGCTCTTGTCTCATTAAGTAATGAAGGACATATTTCTACTAGTAGAGATCTTAATAGACAGCTACCCTTTAATTTTGGAATCTGCAGTTTTTATAAAAAATTAAATCAAATAACATTCTGCATTATCTTTTAAATTCTGTTTCTTAAAAGAAGAATATTATTAGGTAATGAGAATAGAGATAATAAGAATATCTTAAAATAATGTGTTATTTTTATTTTATTTATTTTTTGCATTGATTTAAGAGTATTACGAGTATTTTATTTAGATCTTTTTTTTTTAATTTAAAAAAGTATTTTTCTCCTTTTTTCAAAGTGTTCAATTTTTTGAAAGAAAAGTTATATCATTAAGCCATGATATATGCGCATTAAATAATATCACTAAGTAGTTTAAATCCACACCATATATATATTTTTATTTTAAAACCAAAAGTACACAGTAAAAAGATACTTATCATGGATATTAACTTCCTTGGATATTTTATTTGTTCACTAACGTATATTGGGAGAGCAGCTTTCTGTGTCTAGTACTAAATTCATCTCAATTTAAAAATTTTAGAATAAATTATTATAATATATTCTGGCTATATTCTATCACAATTATAAACATTTGTCACGCAAATTATCAATTAAAACTCATAACTTTAATTTTTTTTCAACATTATTTCAGAACGTCTTTTTTTTTTTTTTTATTAAATGAATTCATTTTGATAATTTGAAAAATAAAATAAAATTATCTATATCATCCTGTTCATCATAATTTTTTTTAGATACTCTGATTTCCTATAGGAATTTTCCTATTCACGGCTTTCTTATGATAGGAGAGATATACTCAACTGCATGCGTAATAGCACATACTAAAAAAATAAATAAAGTAAAATTAATAAAACTATACGTTACACAACATTATTTTATTTTTCTGTAAATAAAAACATAAATTTCTTGTGAACTCAATTCAATACAAATAAAAAATTGGTAATTATTATTCCAAATTTACAAAATCGTTTATCCTGGTGCAATTTCTAAATGATATATGATCAAATTGTTCTTAAATGACTTCTCAGTTTTATGTTTTCTCTTATGTACGATAAGAACCTAAGAAAAAAATTACTTTGGCTTTGCTCTATACGGTCTTATCAAAAAATGTTCTCTGTGAAATCTTATGGTTCTTGAATTTTGAGTTACAAATTCTGAAGAAAAAAAAATCATACCAGATATGAAAATAGTTTCGAGTCTTTGGGCTATTTCATCGTCCCACAAAAATTGAGCCTACGAAATTTCGGGTTTCACACTATCTCGGCCCCATGATAAGCTAGAGTATTAGGGACCTAAAAATATCCTACTACAATATATCTCAAACCCCAAAATACATAGAAAATTACGCCTCGCATACCCTGGGTCAACCAACCTATTTATCGATTAATTGACCAATTTGCGGGTCAACTATGAATTTGACTTAAAAGTCGAGCAGAACAGTCGTAGACCGTAAATTTTTTGCGTACTATGTCGATTGTGTTTACTCCTAGTTCTATAAACCCGCACCCAGAAAAATAATAAAATCTCCAAAGAAGAATAATTACGTTACACGACATGATTATCTTATTTTTATGTAAATGAAAACATAAATTTTTTGTGAACTCATTTCAATACAAATAAAAAAGTGAATAGAGCTCTTTGAAAATATTTTTGATTGAAATGTACTGTAGGCGGGAGAAAGATCTTGTAGCTGTATTCGTGAGATGTTGGCCAGTGACGGTAGCCTAATCCATACTGAATGCAGTTCTCCAAGCAGAGAGGGTTCTGTACAAGCTGGAGTAGTCAATATTTGCCGACTCCTAGAGATCTGTGGCTTACAATATGGCAAACAGGATCTACGGCTTTCCTCCGCCTCCTCAACGCCATTTCTTCCAATGGAATATTTTTCAATAGCGACACAGAAATGGTTTTTGTATCAAGTGCAATCTGTTTAATTGTTTTCTAGACTCATTTTATTAAAATTTCAATTTAAATTATGACTTTCATTTAAACATTTTTATCTATCGTTTTTACAAGTGGGTATTAACTATGTACTGTAGTTTCATACCATATTATCCACTAAAAATATAAAAAATCAATGTTAAAAAAAGAAATTTGTTGAAACATGCCTTTGAAATTTTTGATGATAGAGTAATATTTTCAGTCCTATTTTAGTTTCCTCTTGTGTAATTGCCATTAAACCTAATTCAATAGATCTTAATATTTAACAGTTCTATAATTATTTTACAACGATTGTTTATTAATGTATATTTTAAGATAAGATAAACACTCCTTTTCTCTATCAGTTATTTATAAACAGCCCTGCAATTATTTTATAAATATTATTGTTACTAACCCTTTCAGTGTATTGACAGATATTTGTACTAACAGTGTTTAGAATTAATCAATAATTTTAATTTCTCTTTTCTTAGTGGCATACAATTAAATGCAATGTTTAATTTGTCTTGTTTGTTATCATAAGGCGTTAATCTATCTATTTCCCATAAAAATAAAATAAATAATTTAATATATATTTTAAAATAATGAAATCCTGGTAGAGGATTGGTAAGTATGTTTGTTGAACAGAATTTTATGACTTCGCACACTGGAGCAAATGCCGCTTTTCCGGCTAAAATACAGCATATTGATCAATTTTGAGTTACAAATTCTGAAGAAAAAAAAATCATACCACGTAAGACAATAGTTTGGAGTCGTTGGGTTATTTCATTGTCCTACAAAAATTGAGCCAATGAAATTTCGGTTTTCACACTATCTCGGCCACATGATAAGCTAGAGCATTAGGGACTTAAAAATATCCTACTACAATACATCCCAAACCCCAAAATATGTAGAAAATTACGCCTTACGTAGACCCATTTGCGGGTCAACTGTGAATTTGACCTAAAAGTCGAGTAGGACTGTCGTATACCGTAAATTTTGGCGTACTACGTCGGTTGTGTTTACTCCTAGTTCTATAAACCCGCACCTAGAAGAATAATAAAATTTCCAAAGAAGAATATTTTTTGAAAGATTTAACATTTTTATTCCTCACTATTTCTAATTAAAGTTTACCTGAAATTGGAAAACTGCGTCAAAATTGGGAAGCATTACACCGTTTACTAGATTCAAGTGTTTTTTAAATAATGCTCAATTGAAATACCTTAAGGTCTCCTCTTCCCGTTTTAAGTAAATATCTCAAAAGTGATATAGAACTGGGGGTTTTAGTGGGGCAGAATTGCCCGGAAGGATTGCCTTCTAATATTGTTTTGTGTTATTATCTGCTCCTGTGAGATCATGACATATCGTACCAACATACTCGTTATAAGTATTTGTTTCAAAGGTGAGATAAGTAAGGCTACCACGATGTGGCAGGTTTCCGCTTCCCTCCAATTGAATGAATGAAGGTTTTTTTATTTTATTCCATATATGTTACAAACATAAACAAAATTCTATATCATTCAAAATGAAGATACAAGAGAAAAATAATTATAAGGTTGATTTCAACCGATTTTTATTAGCTTTCGATTATGTATTTTTAGACCCCTCTGTGCGTCGTGTCCCCCCTAAATGTATTTTGATTTCCCTACTCTAGATAGTTCTACAAAGGTAATTCTATAAATTTTTTTCCAAACTAAATATTATTTTATATGTGGGAAAAAATATGGTTAATCAATGAGATGCCTGTATATTGCCTCTAACATTTTAGAAAATCGTTTGTTTTCCTTGTTGGCCTTATTCACTATAAGTGGTTTTTATATCAAACTTGCTTTTATAAAACACCTTATGCATCAATGTTGTGACCTTAAGAGATGTCCTCATTTGTGCTTCCAATAGGACTTTCAGTAGTTATTGGTATTACTATGATTGATACCAACAAACAACAATTTTGATTTTTTTCATATTGATCTTCAAACCAATTCTTTGAAGCTTTTATTCTCACTTCTTCAAACATTTCTATTTATTTTAAATTGATGTAGACACCAATGTTTGATTATCGATTAATTTTAAGTGGTTTACCTTTTCAAGATCCATGTTTAGCACCTTTTCTTCTCATGCACAATATTTAATGACATCGTATAAATTTTTCTAAAATATAAATAATCCTTATAATAAATAAATAAATAACCTGCCATAGCCGGTTTTTTTAGCCGGTATGGTGTATCGTGCTTTCCTGAGTGAGGTACCTACTTCTCACTTCAGAATATATAAGCGTTCAGCCGAATAAACAACATACAGCTTGAGTTAAAAATCTGAAATCCACTCCTATTACATATATATATATATATATATATATATATATATATATATATATATATACATAGATTCATACAATCCATATATAATTATAACAAATACGTCTATTGACTCAAAAACATTAACAGATCTTCTTTTGAACTTACTATAAATTTATTTCTGTATATTTCGCATGAAAATTACGGTGCATCCATCTCTCACTATAATGAGGTAAGTTAGAGACGCTTAAAACATCTAATTTCATTTGTTTCAATGTAGTGGGCAAGATAAGGTGTCATCATCATCATCTATGGCGCTACAACTCTTGTAGAGTCAAGTGCTCCCGCAACTTCGTCTGCCAGTCCTCTCTAATGGTTGCCGCTGCCACTCCATCGATCCATCGAAGCCGGGATCTTCCTTCTCTCATTTTCCCTTATATCCTTTCGTCCAGGAACATCCCATGAATCTGATCCTGGGTTATTCTTAATACTAAAAAAAAAGATAGGGTGTGGTTGTGAGAAATTTGTATTTCTCCGAGCCATGCAATGACTTTCACAGTGACCAATCGCCTTTGCCTGATGAAAAATTAACAAGCCGTACGGGTACGATCCTGTCTTCTTTGAATTACTAATCCTGTTTTGTTTTAATTGTACCTCACCAGGCGCCTGCACATTTTGTACCTTACATGTTTTGTCGATGTAGCTATAATGTTCCTCATGTTATCTTAGATTATATGAATGTATTTTAGGAATTAGTTTGACTTAAAATGTTCACAGTAAAATATTAATTGAAATTTTGTCAAATCCTAAAAACTTAAAACCGAAAATCTAGTATATTTGGTATATAGAGTATATTAATTTCCTTCGTGTTTTATTTAGTTTAAAGAAAATCTCATTTTCCTGTTATCATTTCTCACACATTTCTAGGGCGATTGTTATTTGTTTTAAATTCTATCTTTAAAGTGACCCTGGGACTTTGATTAAATGGGGTGTAGCTGCCATTTTGGGGTATGAGAAAGCAATCTAAACAGATGCCGACTTTAGGGGAACTCATTTAAAGGGTTGAATAATCTCTCCCTATAGTAGCTAGCTGCATTGGTCCTCTCAAATGGAACAACTCACTTTCTAACCCGGTCACGTTGGCACCCTAAAGTTTTATTACAACATATAGTTAGCCTTACATAAATAACAAAGCTGTTGATGCATTTTTTAAAAAAAATTTTTATTAATTTTTGTTAAAACCAATTTGGCTTCATTTTATTCTAGGATGCCTTTACGCTTTTTATGTGACTCCTTATAATTATCCTTCACTTATTTAGCAACAAAAATATCATCACCAAGCAGCATTTGTAGGACAGTCCAATGAGTCGTAGATAAATATAATATGTTATCTAAATATCTGATTATTAATGAGACCAAAAACTATAATTATGTCATCATATAAAGATTTTAACCCAACAAAATCTATTAAATACTTAAGTTATTGTTTAAAGACCATCGACATACTTGAAATCATCACGTTAAATCTCTTGTTAAAATTTCGCTAGAAAAAAACCATCGTTATTTCCAATTATCAACATGAGATCTAAATTAAATCGGAATCACCATTCTTTTATGGAAGTTACTATTGCGAACATTAATATTGTTCAGGTGCTTATTCAGCTACTAAGAGCAAGAAACAAGTGTTTCAAAATAAAATAATACGTATTTCGTTGGGCCGAAAAACAACTTTTTGCTTTTTCAAAATCGCAGTACCGTGAAAAAGTTATTTATTCGGGAGATAGTAAAGATTTAAAAAAACAAAACAAAAAAAAAACTGCATATCTTTTTCAGTCGTAAGCTAATTAGATCATTTTTAACGTCTTATTAGCTTACTTTTCGTTAGTATTCTCCTGCAATCAGAAAAATTAAACGGTTTCACAACACAAAGATATATTATTGTTGGCACTTTTTTTCAAATTCTTTGAACAACGCTATATCCATATTTCGGCAGAAAAAGGGCTTTGAGGAAGGAGTATAATGGAGAAGATAAACTGCCAGGAAAAGTGAAGCCAAAAAAGACAGGTCTTATGATAAAATTAAATAAAAGAAGATAAAATAAAAGTAAGGGAAGAGAACGAGCCAGTCACTGGCTGCCTTCTTTTTCAGTTTAGTTTAAAATGCCAGACATCCCTATTTACTTCAACATGAATCTAAGCCCCAAGGCCGTGGCCTTTTCTGCTTCACTTTTGCTTTCAAGAAGAGTAGAGTTATGCCACTCTCCTCTTTACCATATGTTTTACTGTTCACGAGATATATTAGGAGTAGTACTATCATTGTTTCATTATTCCCTTCTAAACATTTAATCAATTTTCTGTTGTAAGGAATCGTGATGTTTCCTCTTGTCCATAATATAACATTGATAGCTTTGTATACATATATTGTATTTGTATACATTACTGTATATATACAGTTTATCTTGTAGTACATAGTCCAGCAATATTTTTTATTTAATCACTATTTGTTAATATCACCGCATTGAGTTTCAGTCTATGCTGGTTGATGCAGTATATAATTGTGATATCAGAAACGAAACTATTATCGATGAAACTTTTAAATGAATGATTAACTAAAAACTTGCGATTATTGACATCTCTATTGAATTGATCTTCGATGACTTTGAGTGGCCAATGAACATGAATTGTATACGCTTGTCACATTATTTAGCTAGGACTTGCTAATTTTTGTTGTATAAATTTAATTTGTAACCCTAATTTTATATTTCTGGGAATATATCACAAAGCGGGAAACTATTTCTTATCTCATATTCTCCCATGTAACGGTTTGATAATCTTGGTATCAAAAAAAAAGGTTTATTGGAGCAAGTCCGAAATCAGTTACATGCCACATTTTTATAACCGAAGATAAAATATGGATAAATAACTGACCTTACAAATGTTTCATTAAATAATTATTATATTTTTAGAAATAAGTAGGCGTATGGTTCCTCGCTAAAGACTTTTTCTAATGCTTGTTGAATTATAAAAGGAAAGAAGAAAAGGGCGATGGTAGATCCTTAAACAATGGCTTCACCCTTGAGTTGGTATCGATTCCTGAGCATTGACCACATTTCAATGAACACAAAAGATAGAAATATCGACCCAAGGGCCCAGTTAACTGGAGCAGGTCTTCCTTCCCAGTGATTCGGAAATTGTGTCCAGTTACCCAGCGATAAGGCTCCATTCCAGGTCATATCACCCGCATCTCAAGTTGTCTCTTGTAGCTTTTGCACCGGCGGTTACTCTCTTAAAACACTTTAAAGAAGTAAAACGAGGCGGTTGGTTTTTTTTTTCCATCGTGTTGAATCATAACTCAAGTCCATCAATCTTACATTCCTTTTCTATATCCATAACTGAAGAAAACCTTTCCTTATGACAAAGCGCTCACAGTGGCTCTCATATCGGGTTATTTCTTGCTATCTTCTAACATACTGACTTACCGACTACTTTTATTCAAATAATCTTTAGTCTAACGGCACAGATCCTTCTATACTCGTACCTAAGTACTGGGGCGAGCAGGAGGGCTTTGGGGACAGAATATTGGAGGCAAGTAGACTGGAAAAGGCTAGTTTATATTGGTTAGTAATTTAGGTTAGTAGCTTATAATTAAAATTTAGTAAAAGATTTGGTGGGATCAATTAGTGAGGTTATATTTTCTCAAGCATGTTGCGCCCTCTCGAGACTGTCACGACTCACCGGCTCTCTAGCTAAACAAGTCTGAACCTGTCGTTTAAATTGGGAAACGGTCATGTGGGTAGTTTTATACGTTCTTTATACTATGTTTATTGTACATTTCGTTTTATTTTTTTAGATTTTACTGACGATTCTTAATTGTTATTAATTAATTTCAATATTGTTTTCTTTTTTATGTGTAAAAACCCACTTTTTCTCAGAAATGTTTCAAGCCCCGAAAAGAATAAATAATATTAATTTGGAAAAACATTCTCCTTGAAGGTACTGAGAATAATACTTCTTTTTTGTTTTTAATTTATTTATTGATATTAACAACTGTTTAAAAAATATATACCACAAGTAAATTTGATGTTAGTTGTACAATGACATGACACAGATGCTACCATCGATAGAACTCCAATGAGAATACAATTTAAAAAACAATAATAAATTTATTTATAACCAATTAAAAATATTTATTTATATATATAATGTTCTACGATTTATTTCGAAAAGCTTCTGCATTAATAGCTGTATTATAAAAAGATAAATTCCATTCAGATATTCGTTACCAACGTCATGCGCTAACTGATATTCACATGCATAATTCTGTTTGTGATGCTCCACTTGAGTTAGGAATCGCACATATCAACAAACTCTCATTATTGTCAACATTTATGAGTGTATTATTTAATACAGTCATAAAATTCGATTGTATGTAAGCAGCTGAAATTTGTTGGGTTTTTTCATAAAGGTTTACAGAATTAAAATTAACCACTCATTCTTGCTTATAATATTTTATAAATTACTAAAGTATTTTAATTATTTTTCTAGAGTTCTTAATAGTTCCCCTCAAAACATGTCAGTAAACTTTTTATTTTATTTTTTAACAACTGAACTAGATTATAAATTTTTAGGGTACTTAACAATAAAATTAGAACATGAAAAATGAAACGAACGAATAGATACATTCATTTTTTGTGTGAAAAAAATCAAATTTATAATTGTATTTATATATCAATTATATTATATAATATAATTGATATATTATTGATAAACAATGTAATTGATAATGTCAATTATTTTAGTTTAATATGGAGGATTTAAAATATTTAAAAATAAAATTTGAAATATATTGTATTTAGTTTATAGTTAGTTATCGTTCGAGAAAAATTGAGAAACAAAGATTTATTTATTTTTTAAATAATTAATATAGGTATTAGTGGATTGTGTCGATACTGCCCTTGTATTTATATTAGGATTAGGATGGCTGTTACTGGCCTGATGTATATGGACTTAGCTTATGGAAATAAGCTTTTATTATTACTATTATTATTATATTTTTTACTGTATTTTTATTATTTTTTTATCATATTCTAAAAATGATTAATTAATGATTAACCTATTACCCTTGCATTTTCTATTATTTTTAATGCAAAGCTTTATCTCACATTCTAAAAGCAATTTGCATGAAAATCTTTAACTGAAATCATATATGAAATAAAGCTGCTAAATCCATAGTTAGAAATGTGATGATCAAATATTAAATTTATAAACAATTTCTTGGTGAAAATTCCATTTCTGGTAAACGTGATGAGGGAAGTTTATTAGTAGTGAAGGAGCCAGTGGTGAGATACCCCCCTAGCCTTAGGGACTTGAGAAGACTCGGAACTTAATCCCAAAGGACTGGAGGGCCGATACATTCGCCCGATAATGACTTTAAAGCCCTTTGCTTGAAACAGCCAACTTTCCAACCCTAATTGAAGAGCCCAAGCTAAGCCTCTCCTAAATTTCTTTACTGTTGTAATTTAAAGACCGCGTTTTGATGGAGTCCTATTCTTTAAATCTTGTTAATGTTTCGCTGAGTAATTTTGTTTACTTTTTAATGAAAAATTCTACGAAAGATTTCATTTATTAATTTTTTTTGTTCTATATGCTAATTTTGCAGGCCCAGTATTTAAATATACTTAAGTAAACTTATTTACGTGACACCACTAAAATGATAGTTTTTTATAATGTAAAATAATCTGGAACATTTATCTACAAAAAATATTGGATATCATTCAGAATGTGTATCCATAATTATGGACATAACTTTGATGATTTCCAGGAGTATAGACCAGATTCTACCATAATTTATGTATTACTAATAAGCTATGATTTACTCATAACTTCTGGGATAGAGAAAATGTATTCAAATATATACAAGTAAATTTGATGTTGAATACACAATAGTATGATACAAACATGTGGAGTATCTACTCCTTGAAAGAACTCCAATAACACTTCTAGATGAGAAAATCTCGAGAACATCTTCTTTTCAGACACCTAGGAGGATTATCAGGAAATGAAGGAAAAGCCAGGTTAGAAACAAGTGGGTATGGGTGGTTTGGAAGTTTATCATGAAAGGATTGGTACCTGGTTAGGGCCTAATCGTAACATATGGAACATTGTCTTGATGAATAGCATGATTTGTTAAAATTAAATAAAAAAGTAAAGAACATTTAGGATTTTACGACGGATTTTGAATTGTAAGGATTGGATACGAGAGGATTTCGATGGTTAGTGGAGTCCCCCAAGCTTCCCTAGTCCAGATAGGACTTATTACAGCCATATAAATCTATTTTTAGTGACTAGTTTGAAGTTAATACCGTTTGCCTAGTTTTGTAATAATCAAAATCGAAGAGTTATGTATGAGGATTCCGAGTCAGTCCAGATGTAGTATTATGGATCTGTTTGACAGAAATAAGTGGGGTATTATTAAAGGATACTGTGAGGCAGGAAGTCATGGGTTTACTTATTAAAATAAAAATTTAAATATTTTAATTTCAGAAAATATTTTTTTTAATTTTCGTATTTCCAATTGTTCTTATACATGCATTCTTATAAATTCATTAAATACTTCTATGGAATACGTAACTATATTATTTTAATTTTATATATCGTATTTTACCGCGTTATGGGTGGTCAGTAATGACGTGGCATTATATTATAATGTAGGCTCTCCTCATGGTGAAAAGTTATTGCTGTTACTAAACATGGAAGTTATATCACAACGGATGGCGATTTCGCAAACAGGAAAATTCTGTCTAAATGAATATCTGTTGTCCCAAGATACAGGAAACAGTTTAAGCAACAGATAATTTGCATATCAAGAAATTCTATCCTTATAGACTTTTCATTAACAACATAAATTTAATTTTGAATTTGTTTAAAAATGTCTAGTATTAGGCCCAATAACTCATTGACAATATTATAGTGGTTTTTTTATAATCCAATATTTTATGTGATATCTATACAATTATACATGATCTTTTCACTTTCTTGAGACTAGTTTTTATTGTTTAAATAAAATAAATTGTATCCAAGTTAAGTCTCAAAACAAAACCGTTTTGGCCAATTCGACCATTCTCAACGGCGATTTATTAAGCAATAGCTTTAATTATAGTTACATTTTAAACAATTTTAACAAACAACATTATTACTAAATAGCATACCTTAAATATAAATTTATACCTCAGATCCAAAAATTTAAAAACTTTTCGCAGGCTATTCTGCCCAGGTCATTTATTTCAGTCAAATCGCCCTATAAAACAATAAAACCATAGGGACTCATATTAATTCATTAATAAGTTTGGCTTAGCTTTTGTTTAATTACCTATTTTGTCACTTTTTCCAATATTATTATTTATTTTTGTCACAATTATGTTAAGTTTAGAAGTTAGTTTGTTTGAACGCGCTAATCTCAAGAACTACCTGATCCGAAAAAACTCCTTTTGTGTTAGATATAGTAGAAAGGGCACCCATAGGAACACAGCAGTAACTGTTAAATGAAAACTTTCGTATGTGATTGTGATCTTGCCTTGAAAATTGCTTTGAAGATAACATTTTTAAAGGTGTTTCTAAAGTTCTAGATATGAAAAAAGTTTATGGTTTGGAAAAAAATTATATATTTAAGTACCTAAATAATATTGGTTTTTCGAATAAATCGAAAATTATAAATTTCCTGCACCATTGTATTAGCGCATCTGAAAAAAAGAAATTATTTATCTAAAAAAAATTATATCATACAAGTTTAACTAGTATTAGTGATGTTGCAGTTTTTTAAAACTATGATTATTTTGAAAATATACTGTGTATGGAATTTTATCAGTTTATCAATACTATGAAGCCACTGAGTTTGTATGTTTGGACGAGCTTATCTCAGTAGCTACCTTCTTGATTCTCAATCTCAATTACTCCTTTTGTGTTATAAATACCGATTAGTTTTAGGGTTTTGTGGTATCTAGCATCACATTAAACCCATAGGAACACAGTTGTAACCGTTTAATGAAAAGCTTTCTATGTATGTGGCCGTAAACTTTCTTTCACAATTCCTACGAAGGTACAATTTTTATCAATAAAAATCTTCTGAAGGGATATGGCTTTTTAGGGCGTTTATGTGCAATAAGGAATGGACCGAATTAAGATTAAAACTAGTAAATTAAGACTAAAAGTTTTTTTGTCATAAGGCGTTTTACTTTTCTTGATGATCTTTAGATTTATAGTTAATCTTTTTTTTCGTGTACTAATTCATCATCCAGCGGGCAGGATGGGCAGCACTTCCCCTAGAAGTGAGGAAAAATTATTAATGTAATAAAAATTAATATTTTTCCAAGCAAATATTAATTTTAATAACTAATAAAGCACTGCGATAATTTTCTTGTATAAATGCTCAAGTCTTTTTTTTTCAATTTTGAATGCTTAACGTGATTATTTTTCCATAGTGGAGTATTTTTCCATAGTGGAGTATTTTTCCATAAAAAGGTCCATATTTGGAGGTCTCCATTAAAAGTCAATCAATATATCTATTTATGGAAAGTTATTATTAAAAAAAAATTATAGAAGCATCTTATATTGATTGAAGTTAAATATTTATTTATATTGTTGATTAGCAACATCTATTTGATAGGTGGAAATTTATGTTTTAAAGTAAACTAAATGTTTTTTGTTTAGTATTTTAATTGAATCGTAAAAAAAAACTTAACTTTTAAAAATTAGATAGTTTAACATTACTAGGAATTAAAACAAATATCAATACTATAAAAAGTTCGACCACTTGGAGTTAAAAAAGATTACAAAGATATCGTTACACTTCTTTGAACACATTTCAAAACGATTGACCAAGGTATAATAGAAATACACAAAATCTACGTTTTTCTTTTTACCAATTTACAATTAGTCTAGCATCCGGTATATGAAAAGCTTATACCAAGTTGAAAACGTTTGAACATTGTTAGAATACCATTGCTAAAATTTAGTAAAATGTGTATATTTTGAAATAAGTTTAAGAATAAAAAAAAATTGGAAAAGCCTTTTTCAAAAATATTAGGGTATTCATCGGTAGTTACTAAATTGAAAATGTTTAGTTCACCAACAAAAAACTTCGGATGTCGAGCTTGTCCGAAAAGATATATTACGAGGCATAATTAATGTTAGGATATTTTTTTTTATTTAAAAATAAATTTTAGCTGTTTTATAATAAAACATTTTCTTTACAAAATATGGAAAAAATAAAATTCTAATATCGTGACGGAACTGTCAATATTTTTAGTCATAATAAATCATTGACATCAAGTCAAAAAATTTTGGAATGTTTTATTATTCCAAGCCCTAAAAAACTAAACAATTTTTAATTTATGCACACTAAAACTATAACACATTAAATTGTAATAAATTAAAATGAAAATTGTCAAATTCTATTTACAAACACGTTTAAAGCACTATGGATTCTCTTCCGAAATCTCTGCAAGTAAAATGCTTTGTAAATTGGTCATAATAACTTCGTTTCAGGGGACCTGATAGATAGCTCGGGTTGGGGCTAGGATTCCAGACCACTTGGTTCAGAAGATGAGGGTCAGTCAATATTTATTCCGTTGTGACCCCCAGAAATGTATCTCGATTTTCCCATTATGGTGGTGTACTGTTCCGCAACGGTAAGGACTACAGCCCGTCCCTTCCCCTCTACTCCCCCCCCCCAAAAAAAATCGTAATTACTGTAACATTACAAATATTAATTTTATTACAGATTCTTTATGGAACAATATAAATAGAAATAGATTTTGAAAATTAATCTAAGAAAATTTTTCTACAATAAAATTAGATACTCTATAACCAGCAGGAAAACATTGGTCTAGTTGACAACAGGAACATGTAACAAAAAATAAATCTAAACTAACAATAAATAACTTAAATCACTGTAAATCTATCGGTCATTTTGTCTTAAATTCCCAGAAGTATGAGTACAGTAATTAAAATACTGTTGTTAAGTATCATTGGTTAATTCAAATTCTATAAAAAACAGATAGAATTTTTCAAATGCTTTTAAATTAGAACAGAAAATGGTCTCTATCACATTTTTTAATCTAGCACTTGGAAATTTAATAAGGTCAACATCGGGAGAAAATTGAAGATTGACCTTTAAATTAATAAAGACATCTGAATAGCGGTTCGTAAGGGCCAAATTTAAGAGAATTTTAAGGTAGAATATCTTAACATCAAGAGACATTGTGAGCTAGCTATATGAAAATTTACTTCAAGGTTTGTCAGAAAAAAAAATTAATATTAATTTTTTTACAACTCCTTTGTGCTGTCTAATACATTTTATACAATTAGAATCATATCAAGTTGTATTAAATTTTTATTTAAAGTTCAAATTTTATTTGACGATTACTTTAAATTTTGACTCATTTCGTATGCACTGTGCATAATCAGCTGTTATTTTTAGATTTTGTACTCACGGCAAGAACCTTTTCCATTACATTGATCAAAAACCATCTGTGATATCATGAAGTAAAAAATTGTTTAATTTAATACATTCTGAAAAAATCGTCCTCGGCAAACCATCTTTTACGCTAGCTATCATCCTATTTATGATGAACATAAAATAAAATAACACTGTCTTGGAAGAATTGGAATATCCTTAATTAGATACTTGCCAACCTCTCTTCGCCACTTTTGCTCTACCATCAAACTACGTTATTTAAGTCTTGGTAGTTTATTACGGTTTTTATCATTATTTAAAAAGACAGTGCTCAGACGCTGTAAAACGAATTGATAGGTATATACGAGGTGAGTTTATTATATCCCGTTTACACCTTCAATAAAGACAGATGAGAAGGAACCAGCGAAGGTCCTACTTTGTGTTTATTGCTAGTTGCTTTCTTTGATATGGCCAGTTTGCGATTTTAACTCTCCATCAATCCCATTCCTCTTCTAAATCAACTTACTTTTCGTCTTCACTTAAGTTATTTGATTAAAAAAACTGAGAATCTACAAATACTTTAAATTTTAGAAGCTCTAGTAACTGTATTCATATAACTGATAGAAGATCGGGGCTGAGGCGAGAATCCCAGAGCGCTTGGTTCGATTTCTACCCGGGTCAGTCAATATTTATTTTGTGGCGGCTCCCAGAAATGAATATTGTCATCTCCACTCTGGGGTTGTATAGATCTTCAATAGAGAGGACTTGAGTTCCCCACCCCAAAAAAATCAATTTAACAATAAAATTAACATTATAAATATTATCTTTATTCCAAATTCAATAAATAGAAATAGGTTTTGAAAAACAGTCTAAGGGAATAATTTATCAACTTTTAATCCAAAGAATAAATTTCAGGTCTTAAAACCGAATTACTTTAAAAACGTCTTACTTTATGAAGAAAATATTAATCTATTTGAATAACTTATATATTCGTTATATTTTACGAAATGCAGTTTTAGGTTTTAGGGACGATTACCTGGAATAGTTTTGAGTGAAGGCTTCCTATTCAGCAAAAGATGTGACACAAAAAAAAATTTTTTTCTATTTTATAGAGAATCCAACCATCGTCTATGAATTTTTTTGTTGGAGATGAGATGTTGTATCACCTCCTGATCTATATTTATACTTTATGGGAGTTCCTTATTGATAATAAATTCTTTAGTGAACGGAATTTTTCAGGGTAAAATATATTAAACCATATTTATTTTAGATCAATATTTTATTTTATTTTTTAAATTTATTTTATACCAG
>NW_027109687.1:1050093-1068695 GCF_000696795.3 Halyomorpha halys
ATATATATATATATATTGTTATAGTCTCGTACAAAAGACACCCCTAACTATATACAAATATACAATCTCATAATTGAAAAAAACAAGAGATAATAAAAAAAGATAAGAATAATGCTTCTTAATAAAGAGAAAAGTAAAATTAATAACAAAAAATAACGATATTTGTCGACAAAACAAACAATTGCCCTCTAATTCTAAAAAGTAACAAACTAATAGTGTGCATAATGAATTAATAAATATAGAATTTATAACAGAATGTTCTGCAGCAGCCTGGGTTTCAGTCTTTGGGTTGAGGTTGGGTTTCCCAGGTTGTTGGTCACTGCTCCTTTAACTGTCGGCAACTGGGAGTGGAACTTCATGAACCGTTTTTTGATGTAATCCTCTATTGACTCCATTTGTAATTCCCGATGCAATTGGCTATTTCTTATGAACCAAGCAGCATCAACTGCGATTCTTAGGACTTTATTTTGAAAAGATTGTAATTTTTTCCTTTTCGTAGAGGAATATTTTATTTATGAAAATACAATTAATAATATAAATTAGCCACAAACGTTTTAAAAGTGGAAAAATAATTTTCTTTTTATTTAAAATATTTTATAAAACTTAATTTAAAAATAATTAGATTAATTATTTTATATATGCTTGTTTGAGAGTGGTTTAGTTTATTCTTAATTTAAAACAAATTTGATCCTTTTTTTCTCTCAACCTTTATTCTTTAAAATTTTTAAGTTGCAAATGTAAATGAAGGGAGGAAGAAAAGTGTTTTGTAAAAGTTTTAAATCTAAGAAAAAATTTTTCAGAAAAGGTTATATGGGACAAAGGCAATTAGCCTGCATTTTAAAAATTTGAAAAAGGAAATGACATCAATATTGAAGGTGGTATCCTTGAGAATGGCCTGAGGGTCGAAATGTTGGAAAAATTGTAAAGAATAAAGGTTGAGAGAAAAAAAGGATCAAATTAATTTTAAATTTAAAAATAATGATTTGTTTAAAGTTAATGAAGACCGATTGAGTGGATTATAAAATCACTTTGACTTTTCACATGTTTTACCAACAAAAATTCAACAACTCAACAAAAACTCAACGTTCCAACACTTAAAGATAACTGTAAATCTTAGTTTTAGAATAAATTTAGGGCTGTTTTCTGTGAATTAGAATTTTCAAACTGGGTAAACTACAAGAATAGATAGATACTTTAACAATTAAAAAGAAACAAAAAAGTCCCAAAAGCCATTTTTTTTTTTTAAACTTTAGATAGGGAGTATTAATACTAGCGAAACTTAAGACAGAGAATATCAAAACCAAAGCCAAATGAATTGAATTTTTTAAATATATATATTTTATGTATTATCTGTAGCTCTGTCTCAATATTGAAATCTGTTTGTAAAATAAAAAAAAATATGTCATTGTATAGACCGGTAAAATTCTCACATTAAATATTTTTATTTGGGAAACTTAAAATACTCCTTAATAGATAAGAGAGTTGCATTTCCTAAAATCATTGTTCGTAATTTTCGCCTTTCCTTGTCTTTTTATTTTTATTTTTGAAAATCACGAAAAGAACTTCAACACGAGCACACCAATTTACATAAAACTTAAGTAGAGTAGTAAGTGAAAGTTATATGATGCGCGCACCGCACCAAATTCTTTTAAATGACTATTGACTAACAACTATGACTTAAATCTTGAAACTCTGACTTGTGCTTAACTTAGACGGAAGATAGCGACACCAAACTGATTTACAAGAGTACAACTTAGTTGAAAACATTTTTCCAGCCCTCCACGCCACCTGTGCCCCGTCTCCCAATTCCCAAGTGATCTTTTCTTAGACAGAAGTATCCTCTTTTTTCCCCCTCGTAACTACCATTTGACTACTTTTGATTAAAGTTTTTTTTTGTATCTTCTTTTATGTTTTTCAATTCACTATGAAGAGTCTATTTGTCATAAAATATCAAAATACTATTTGTAACTGTTAACTGACTGAGTTATAATATCGTGACTGTAATATTTTGTGTGTTATTATACTGAAATAGTTTTCGCAAGCAAGTCTCTTGCCTATTTAACCTAAGGATTACAATGTGATTGGTTAAAAACTTAAATATGGGTTATTATTTTATTTATTTTTTAATCTATCGTGAAAATCAATATCAGTTAACAGATAGAATATTTCAGAGTAATTGTTCATGTTATGAGAAACATCAAACACAATACAAATGTAGCGAAAACTAATTGATAAAATTATTATAAAATATTTTTCGTTCGACTACCTTTACTCTGGACTTAAAACTAATATTCTAGATAATGTAAACTTATTGATAAATAAACCAACGGAACGTCCTACGTTAAATTAAATTGAATATATACATATATATAGGAAGAAATCTTAATTAATAAGGGAGCTGTCACGATATGATTTTTTAAATATTTTTCCAAGAAAACCACTCATTCCAGCATACAAATCCAAATTTATGCATTGTTACTGAAAATGTCTTCACTTTTGCCGCCATTGTCAGAATCTGCGAAGAATTTCTTAAAGTATTGCTTCGTTAGGCGGGCGTCGCAGCCACAGCAAATTAAAATGAGGAAATATAAACTAGCAAAAATGAATAATTTCCGGAAATACTGGGCAAATGAAATGCTATAAATTTTCGCGGTACAAAATTTAATTAAATTCACTTCATTTCATCAGTTTTCCAACGATATACTCAACTTTATGAAGCTAGTTTAATTTCAATAAGATACTATAGTTGGGGAGAAAAAAAAACATAACATACCTTCAACAATACTAGTATTATTTTTGTTCTGGTTTTACAATTTTGTACCTAGATTTTTTCCCTTCTAAAATGTTTATAAAGTGCAAACACAATGTTAATTTTTTAGGGAGATTATTATTGTTTGTCCTACAGTTTTCTTTTTTTATTCATTTCAATGTCTAAAGGTAGTTATAGCAACATGTCAATCAGAAAATAAAGCGTAATTTAATCCTGAAACAACTTCTTATATATTATTCTCTGTCGGTTAAAAGTTATAAGTTAAATCTGTTGTTATTTAATTTGGCTTAAAGTATTATGGAACTACATGCAGCTAGAGGTAGTAGATAGTAATTTTTTTTTAAAAACTATTCAGGTTAGAGTCAGGAATCTTATTAGATGTAATTACTAGGTATTATTAAATATTATCAACTAGATTCGTTTGTTGTTTGAAAAGAAAAAAGGTAATATATAATTTTACCGTTTTTTACACGGTATTCCGGTAACATGAAATGTTATTTTCGAATATCCTGTCTTTTACTGTGTACTAACAACATTGATTTTAATGATCGCTGTAGAATTTGGTTTTTTTTTTGTTTCCTTGGTTCTATTAGTTTATATTACAGATATGTTTAGAAATTTCAAGTTCACTGAGGTGATATTTCTATTTGATGCTTGAAAAAAAGTCTAATTTAGTTAGAGATGTAAATTAAGATGTATTTAACTAGGTTTGGTATGTATTTAACATCCTCTATTAAATCGGCTTAATAGGGTATGGTATTATTGGTTGTGGGAGAAATTAGTAATATATTGGGGAAAAAATAGACAATCTGCCAAGTTGTTATTTCAATTAGGCTCAGACGTCTATCCAGAGGTGTGGCCCCCCTGTTCCAATCGGAATAATCCTGCCATAAAATAAATATCAACTGTCCACCTTGGGAACCGATCTCGCCAAACGTTTGAAAAGATTTTTAGTAAATTTAGTAACATCGAAATGTTTAGCAAAATTTAAATTTGTTTTTAAATAATTCATCTTATCTATCGAGTTCTATGAGTAAATAGTTCTTTTTTTTTTTTTTATTTCTCCTTAATATTTTTCTCTCTGATTTTTTTTTTAACTTAAATTCCTCAAAGAGTTACAAGGAAATTTCATGTAATTGAAAGTCGACTATTCCTTAAATATTTTTATTTTTTTTTATATCCTCCATTCTATATTTATAAATGTAACTTACTATGTTCAATTGAAAAAAAATTTTTTTGACTCAAGTACATTTTATATAATATAGAGTACTTTGATTAATTATGAGTTCCTGACTTTAAAGTAATTTATTTTAACATCACACATAGGTTATTAAGAAGTTTTGTAATAGTCATATTATTTCGAATATTTAGTGGACCCTTGAGAGACCCCTCTACATCCTACCGCAGATCGCTTCTTTATGATTCCCTGTTCCAGTTTTCCTCCCATTTCCCAGGGCAATATAATTGGGAGAAGAACCCGCGATACAGAATAATAAGTAGACGACAAGGAGATGGAACACCCAGAGAATAGAAGGCTGCATACGACCCTAAGAGCTGGAAGGCCCAGTATTGATTGCCTCTCCGCTGTCCCCACGCCAAATTTACTTCCCTCTTCTTTTATCCCACTTCTTCTCTTTGGGCCTGGAGAACTAGTTGAATAGTTTCATCACTCAATGTTTTAGATAATTTAGCTATATTTTTTTAACAAACAAACAATAGAAGGAAGTATTATAAATGACTTAATTGTATGTTTAATTTTTATTTAACATAAGGAACTGAGTCAAAACGACTAACTCATCCTGTCTACTGCTGAAATACTCTGAACTCTACTGAAAAAAATTAATTTATCATTATTAAAGGAAATCAAAGACTCAATTTTTCAGAGAAATTATCATAGTTCATACATATTAAGGCATCTAACGAATATATTTTAGGAACAACGGAAAAAACAAAAATATTTTAAGTTTTAATTTTTCCAAAATTAAACTAAGAAATATGTTTGATACAGTTTTATTGAATTTGCAAAAAGGCTTCTAATATTTATACCAAAGGAACTTAACATTTGTATTTATATAAAACGTGAAAGAGAGTGGTTCAACAAATAAAAAATTTATGAAAAAAATTTAGAAGTTTTCTTCACATCAATGAACCTATGGTGGAAACGAGTTTTTATATATTAAAATAATGTGAAGTTGAATTTTTTGGGATTTTTTTTTTAATGAGTAATAATTAAAGAAGTAGGATTTATATCGATGACCTATTGAAAATCCATTAAGATCTTGGCTGATTAAACTTATCTGGCATATTAACATTATTTTTTCACCTCATCTCATACTTTTCTTCTTATTAACAAAAAAAAAAGAAAAAATTGAAAGCCTATTATTCATTGAATCGTATATGGACTTCATCGAAGATTTTTTAAAATGAATTTACACGTAGGGCGTTAATAAGAATTTATTAAAAATGCGAAGATACTATAGTCAACTTTCCATTTTGTTAAAATGAATCTTTCTCAGAGAATTATTTTAAACTTCCCTTACATTGTTCTCAATCTGAGGGCTTTATCACTATTTTTGGGCTATTGCTTTGTCTACACTCCCAACCCTTATCTAAGTCTCCCTTTAAGAGTATATGTACAATGTACAATAGCAGTGTAGTCGCACATCCTATGATGGTACATAAAGAATAAGTCTTTAAATGGAGCTTTTAAGCAAGCTACTATGTTCACTTAACAATTGTTCAGTACAGTAAAAATCCCAACTTTTCAAAGCGAAGCAAAACAAGTTTAAAAAGTTAAATGTTGATCATATATATTAAGATTTTTTTATTTCCGTTCGAATGTTTGTACAACTGCTATACTATATTTTGTGCAAACGCTATACTATCTCCTAGATAAGATAAACAACTAATTTGTATACATAAAATGTATCCACAAATAAAATAAATTTGTTCACTGTATTTCTCACTTGCACAGTATTGGTAATTATGTCCATTAATTATTTCCTACATTGTATAGTTTCTTCTCTAAGAAATAAATCAGAAATTGTAAATAACGGATTAATATGACCAAACTTATGGCATTATTGATAATACCTATTTATATCTGTAGTTTAATACATAACTGCCAAAATTTCATTGTTACAGATTTTTAAATTTGATCTAAATCTAAATAGATACAATTATGAATTATATTTCCACTATCGGTAGTATCCATAATAATATAATTATAACAAATTGATATTTTCATGAAATAAATCATGAAATAAATCAAATAACTGTCTGAAATCATATCTTGAAATAATTATTCATTAGAATATAGTAATTTCTGAAATAACGTTTAAAATTCATGAGTACTGGAGATAAACTGAATAATACGAAGTTAGTTGTAAACTATCAAACCCTCTACCATTTTATAACATGTGTGATAGTTGCTGTCAAGTGTTTGACCGTTGTGGTGATTTTTCACACTAACTGGTTGACAGTAAATATTGTGGCTGTGAAGTTATTATGACGTTAATCTTTTTCACACGATAACACGTTATAACCAAAGCACCGATATTGTCTCTACCATGGTTAAATTATATGATGTTGCCGTCATGGCAGTATTCGCTGTCATGACGGTAACTATCATACAGTTACAGTCTACGTCTTGGTAGCAGCTACGAACAGTTGCTGCTATGGTTGTAAACTATCTTCGCGTGATTAATTTGTTTGTTTTGTCGGCTTAAAGCCGTAAATGGTTGATCATCAACCCATATATTTTTGTAATAATTATCAAGCTAGAAATATATACACGCACGCACGCGTACGCGTGTACCCACACCAATAGACCAGGGAGCGTGAGTCGCTCTTTGGCAGTTTTGTGTGAGAACTCGTTGCAAATAATTCCATTATAGCTTAGAACTCGTTTTTACAGAAAAGATTTGATTCTTATAATAATTGGATGTTTCAGATACATGTTTATCAAACTTTTCAGTCATCTGAATAGATAATCATCTGAAATGATTAAACTTGTCTGTTGAGTCAATAACTGGCAACAATGAAGGGCTGATCCCATTGAATGTAATTCTGCGGTATATATTAAGCATAATTTATGTCATTTAAATTTATTAGTTAATTCGACGGTAACGAAGGACGGGGCGATTTGAAACTATCAGTATATATCAAATATCGTTCCGGGATATTTTGAAGAATTAGTGACAACAGTACTGTTTACTCAAAAGACGTGATATTATTTTTTTTAAATATAGGTACGATGTAGCTATTTTGATTAACACCTGGTGTAGTAGTTAATATGCAGAATTAATGGATTTTAAACTTTATTTCAATTAATGATTACTTCGAGAAACAAAAACAGGTAGTTACTTTATTAAGAATATTTCATCATATAATGTAATAGATATGTCGTGAAAAATATTTTAATCTATCTAATAAATACATTATTTAAAAGTTCCAAGATCCAGTAGAGTGAATTAACTGGTCTATTCACTCTCAGCACTTTTCTTATCTGCAAAACTGTTCGCTAATAATTAATTAAGACTTTAGGCAAGTTTCATCAAAATTGTTTGAACAGTTTTGGTAAGGAAGGTAACAATAAGTTTCTTCAGAGAACTGATAAGGCTTGTACACGAATATATATATTTTGTTTTAATATTTCAAAGCATTGTCATTTTATAATGTTACATTCGGCCCTAGATGTTACTTGAGATTATTTTGGAACCATTATGAGTCTGGTTATCATAATAGGTGAACTAATGTTTCTAAAAAACAGCTGAGTCACCATAATACAATCAATCTCTTCATTGAGGCAATTAGGAGATGCATTAACTGCCAGACTTATCTGCTGTTTCATACATTCATTTTTACGCTTATTACTGTAAGTTGGTCAAAATGAATCAAATTATGAATGGTTTTTAATAATTCAACAATGACCATCGTATGTATTAATTTATTCTCTTTGTTATATTTCTTGTCTAGTATTATATTATTATTATTTCCTTACTTTTATAAGTCTTCACCTGCGAATAACTCTGATCACATTATAATCATAATTAAAAAATCTACGTTAGGTTTATCAGTACCTGAGAGCTCTTATTGGAGCTTATTGAATAACTTGATAAGTTCATGTATTTTCCCGGTTCAATGGCTCGGAATGGACTTAGCTGATATTAAGGACAGGGCATGGAACTTGGGCTTAATGGTAACGCCCTCGTTAAAATTTTCCAAGTAAGTCTTCTAAGTCTCCGACTTCCATTTCCTCCAGTATTAATATTTTGTAATAATATCTAATGAAATATTAGGCCTGGCATTTTTTTTTTTTTTCGTTGAATTGAATATTTTAAGATCTCAAAACTCAATTTTGTTGTCTTAACCTTCTTTTTTTTTCATCTTAGTTAAGATACTTCATTAAGATGTAAAATTGACAAGAATAAACTCTTTTTATATTCCTTTTGATGGACTATTGAACAGTTTTAAGTCCGAACTTGGAAATTAAACTAGGTCTAGTTTGTCGAGCTGAAAAAAATAAATAAATAAAATTCGAATTGGATCTTTTGGTATACGCAGTTTAATATATATCATGTCGAACCTATTTTGTGAATGTTTTCTAGAGGGAGGTGGTTGGTTCATCGTAGCTAAAACTACTCAACTCCCTTAGGATCGTCTAAAACCATTTAAATCTATACTTAATTAAACCCCATATCTATTTATAGGATTATTATTATTTAAATTCTCATAATTGTTTTTCTACTGTTATTAAGCTATTTAATCAGAAATGTGCTATTAGTTTATAACTGAAACATTTAACGCTGTAAAATAGTTAAAAACATCTGAAATGATATTTAAGTGTTTTTTTTTGTTTGAAATTTATAATTGAAAACCATGCGAAACAATCAGAAATGTTCTAGGTTCTCAAAATTATAAAGCTAATGTAGGTTTTTTTTTAAACAAAAACTATTTTTCACACCTTGTAAACTAAAATGTATACCCTGAAAATTTTTCACCATAATACCGACTATATTTATGAAAAATATTAGAAAAAACAATCAAGTCTAGTCTGCGATTTAGAGTTTTTGCAGAGAAAGTGAGCGCAGATGTAGAATATTGATCCATTAGTAACGCAGTCTTGTGTCACGTTGCTCAACAAAGCTAGAAAATAAATTATCTCTCAATACTTTTTTTAAAAGCATAAGTATTTTTTTCTTTTTTGTGAATAAAAAAATAAAATACAACGTCAATTTATTGTTTTAATCACGACTGTCCTCAATAAAATCTTAAAGAATATAAATTATGTGATTTAGTCTAATAAATTTAAAATAAATGTATCAGCCCTATCTGATCTGGACGAGATGATGGATGAACCACCTACGGATGACGGAACTTCAAACGAAGAGCTATCAGCCGATAAAAATAAACACTAAACTTCCTATAGTTACATCGAACCTTCCCCCCTCTCCTCACGCTGAATCGATGAAGTACCTAAAAGACAAATTAAAAAAGATTTTATAGTAACCATCTGATATTTTACCGCTAAATTAAGGAAAACTATGACACATCAAAGATATTAATAACTCTAATTTAAATACTTACATACTTATACATCCTGGAGAAAAGCAGATAAAATACTACTTATTCATTTATTTAAGGAACATACTGTCTAATGATACATATGATGAAATAACTGCTGATTTAGTTTATATTAAGTAGCTTGTTTGTAAAGTCAGCCAAATGATGAATAAATAACGAAGATGAATTCAAACTTTGAATTTCCCAGCGTAATCGTAAATTTAAAAATAACTATCAGTTCCGTAGTACTGAACTAACGAACTGATAACTCCGGATCATTTCAATAAAAATTCTTTGCCACTGTCTTTTACGCGAGAATTATACAGGAAATTAACCCCCATAACTCATTATAAACGCCAATTGTTAAAAAAAAATTAAATGTGAAGAATATTTAATTAAATAGTGCTGCTTTTTTTGGATAGTGACACACATCACATACAGATTTTATAGGAAAAGCTTATAAACAATTTTTAATATACATTTTATTGTAAATTAAATTTTTTACTTTTTTACTAACTTTACCAAATTAGTGCACTATGCTAGTACTTAACGTATTTTCCAAGATGTTCCGATTTGATATAATTATGTCTCTCAATTAATTAATTTATACAGAAAAGTCAATATTTATAGAAAAAAAAACTCAAGAAGCTCAATTAAAATGTGTTATGACAAAACTGAAAAATATCTTAAATAATTAGTGTAAAAAAAAAAAAGCATAACAATTTCCAGGATATTATAGAACGAATATTAAACATTTCTGATATGACAGTTATATATTAAATAAAATATTGCATTGTTCTTGGGGCCAAAAAGCTATTTTTTTAGCTGGCACGTCTTAAGGTCATTATTGTTTTCCCATGCAAAGCAGTTGTAACACTAGGCTTTACTTCTTTCATTTTTTCTATAAATATGAGTTTTTATGATACTTTATGTGAAATTATATATTATAAACTGATATATATTTGTCTTAGAGTAATATTTTTTTCTGATCAGCACAATTATCTCTAAATAATGAAATCAATGCCTTAGTTTTCTATACATCTTAGCACAGAACTACTAATCTCTTTACTTAACTTTGCCTTCGCTACATACATAAAAAGTTGCGTTTGTTTAATTAAACTCGAAATCATAGTGTTCAGAACAATTTTCTATGCAAATATATTACAGATTAAAAGAAAAAAAAACAATCTTATTACCGCAAATGCCGTTTTTATAAATGAAAAAATTAATATGAACTAATATTTTTGCAAAACAGTGTGATTTCAGCACATGCTTATCAAGAGGATGAAGCTGTTTTTCATTCACTCCCACTTTAAACATTACCTCTCAATCCTTTGACGCAACCCTAATGGCAACAAATTTAGTATCAATTACCTTAGGACTAATAATGGTAATAATAATTACAGACAATAACGGTACTTTATTGTCTGTATTCTAAGATATAATGATTTATCATTAGAAATTTAAAAAAAAAATGGCAAGATCCTTTGTTGAAATACAGGTGTATTCAAAAAGGAGTTTTGAAGTGAATTTTTTTTTTCGAATTCCACAACTCAAGAAAAGAGAACACTGGAGATGAAACGGCAGCGTTAGGTGGCTATATATAAGAGTATTAATTCAATTAATTATGTTCATTAATTCAAAATTTTATCTTGACGTTACAATCCTACATATAATTATTTGTTTTTTAGACACGAAACGGGCTTATAGATCACGCGAATATCATTTCTTCCCAACTTTTCCCATACATTCCCCTCCTTTCCTTTCTTCTCACCTCATCTTCATTCTTTCAGACTGCACTCTTCTTTCTTCCTCGCTCCACACTCTCCCCCTTCTCACCACTTTGGCACCCACAAGGACCTTTATCTTCCTCAATTTTTCCCTATATTCATCTCTATTGAGGCACTTGTGATTCCTAATCTCCCCGTTTCTTTCTTCATCTGCTTACTGTACACCACGCCCTCTTTATATCTTATCATATCATTATTATTATATAAATATTATTATTAATAGAATGTTTATACATTATTTTATTTCCAGAAGTTTTACTTCTGCCGGGCAGTCCCAAGACTACTACAATATTTTTGTAGACTCTCTAGATGTCTGATCAAATTTATACTCATTAATCCACAAATTTAGGCCAAATCGAACTAGCCTTTTTCGAAATACAGGTGTGCTAATAAAAAAAAAATTATTCTTTGGTGATATGAACGATAAACATGAAAATTTACATTTCAATTTGAAATTATTTCCCTCGAAGAACCCATATATTACCCTGCCCGAACTTCTTATATCTGATCTTGTCCTTGTTAAAAATTAATATAACCATATCCATTTCAGCCCTCCTTTCATATCACAATCTTATTTTTTTAATTTTAATAAATAAAAATTTTAAAAAAAATAAATAAATAAACCATTTTCGTTATTGGCACCTCAGTGTCGGTTATGTGACTACTTAGATATTTATGTTTTAATAAACATTTCAATCTCTTTTTTTACAAATATTATAGGTAGTGTATTGGGTTTCGCGTTACCAGCAAATAAATAGCTTGGCCTCACTCTTAACATTACTTGATTGTTTTTAAAGAAAAAATGAAATGTAAGATGCTATCGAATTTATACTTTTTTGTGTTAAATTTAATGAAAAAATAAGGGGTCAAAAGAAATTAACAGGAGTTATTTTGTTGAGTAATTGGTATTGATGCTTTCAGAATGAAATCCTGCATTCTTCTGAGTTCAAATGCTAACAAGTAAATTCAATTTTTTTTTTAAGTGGTGTTCGGTCATCATACATCAGTACCAGTAACACGATTAAAAAACAAAAGCACCTTTTTTTTAATTCATCTAAAATTACAATATTATGATTAAAAATTGCAAAAAGAATTGTACCTAGAGCAAAAATGAAGAATTTACGAAAGAAAAAAAAAAAACAAGAAATCTTTCCGGGTTTCCAATATGGTGAATTCTCTTGAGTGAGTTTGTGCTGTCATAAAGGAATGCTATTGACACAGCTGTAGGTAGTTTAATCAAATGCTTGAAATTCTAAATGTAAGAAGAAATATTCTAAAACTGCAAAGAACTAGGTCATTCCAGATGTCAGAGGGTTGGGGAGCTGTTAGGACTGGCAACAGCGCACTTAGGCCCTACAGGAGACCTAAGTAAGTACACACTGGTCTCTGTAATTAAAGGCCCTCTTTGGCGTGAGGTGTCTCGAATTGCACCACGGATTCCACAACTGATCAGTTTATTTATTTATGCTATAAATAATCAAAAAGTTAATCATACCTTGTAGGCAGGCAGGAAAATCAATTGATCATAACCGCGCTAACAAAAAAAACAAGGAGCAAACATGGTATAAGAAGGGTGAAGAGTAATACCCGATTCCGACCGACAGGTTTTCACTCTCATTTATGTCAGACAGCGTGGTATACCTATTGATTGTTTAATATTAGCTCGATCCTGTATGATAAGCACGTGATAAATATGGTAATCGATGGACTTAAGAAAATAGATTCCGTTGGCTATTAGTTTTGGATTTTTTTTCTTTTTTTGGGTGATTGCAGATATGTTTTTAATACCAGTAACCAAGACTACAGATAAAAACAATGAAGAAAACAACACTTAAAACCGACCGATAACCTTGTTTACTTTGTATATTATCAGTTAATTCAGGGTTAGATGTTTTGAACTTCTGGATATGGATAAAAATTCCAGGTTTTGAGGTTTTTCTTGTCAATCAGAGGAAGCGGGTTTGGGAAACATTTGAGTGGGGAACGATAGTTCATAACACTATTTTTAATTTCCACTAAGCATATCTCCTTTGTTATTAATTTTTTTTTTTACCGAAATCGTCAATTCGTATTGAAATATATACGAATTCATAGTAATAATGTTTACCGATAAAGGAATCTCTAACGGTGAAAAAATAAAAAAGTTTGTAAAAAATTGTATATTGTAAAAAATAAATAATAAATAAAATTGGTATCATTTTCTAGAACGTTTTATTGATATTGAAAAATTCAGTGCAATTGTTGAAAAACGAAATTAGAATTTAAAGAATTGAATTTAAATGTAACATCATTAAAGCTGACAAGTATTTTAGTATGTCCTACGTTTTATAAATATAAACTATTTTATAAAATGGAAGTTTTAAGTATCCCGTCCAAACAGGATATTTTATCTTGTTGAAAATAATGAGGTAGTTTATAATATACCCCTTACTTACCCTTATTTATCTTTCCTACTGTTATTTAAAATTTTCTTTTTACTATATTTGTATATATATTTATTATTTACCTAAATAAGTATTGTCCTTTAAGAAAATAAATTTCAATGTGTTTTCTTTGTTATTTTTTTTTCAATTGGGTAGCTTCAGTTTTTTTAATAAATAAATATTCATCTAATAAACCGCTGTGCACACAATCATTGTCTTATTCTTGTATTTACGTGTACATCTACTAATGTAAATATGTAAGACTGCTAACGTAAATTTATATGAAATTTTTTGTAGGAGCCTTTTGATATGGAAACAACATATATAATTTTTCATTATTTAACCCACGATTAACGTAAATAAATAATATTATGTTAGACTCTTCAAAATTTAAAAAAATTAAATATTATTATTCCAGTTAAAATAATTAATAGTTAAATAATAAAACACAGGAGCTGTGTTCGCGATTAATAATAGTTTTTATTTATTTTCCTTATAATTATTAAATATTGTTGATTGACTTTACCAAGAGCAGTGTCAGTGGCATGCTTCAGGTTGGCTACTGGGCATGACTATTTGCGGCACCACCTGAAGAGAATAGGAGTGGCTGAGTCTTCAGACTGCGTCCTGTGTGGAGTTGGTGAGATGACTGGCGATCACATATTTGCATGTGCAGTAACGGCGGACTTTATTACAGATAGGAATTACGTGAACAAAGCTAAATTATACTGGGCTATTCGAAACAAAATGGCAGAAATGCCTTCTTTGGCGTAGGAAAAAAAAATTAAATATTGTTGTGATATACATCCAATATATTATTGTCAATTTGATGTCTATTGGCGGTGCTGGTTCGAATCCGGCCTGGTATGTTGACTTTTTTCATTGAGTGGCGGTCCCACAAAATGAAGAACTTTGACCCCCAACCATGGTTAGGCAGTATAGGACTCCAATGGGAGTCTTGGGCGAAAAAAAAAAATAACAATATAGTAAAAAGGCTGATAACAATGAGGATGCTGTTTTCATGTAAAATGATAGCTCTGTGATTATTTTATGTTATTTCTAGTCATTAATCTCCTTTGTATAATTTCCCTAACTGAGATAAAATGTTGCTCAGCGCGATAGTCTTTTTCCGAGTTTCCTATGAAACGTTTTGAGGAGTTGTAGCGAGAAAAAAGTGCAGTTGAAACCTTCCTTGCAGGAAGGTTTATGCTGCGCGATAGACGGTAATTTATTAATAGAATCTGTGAAGCGAGATCAGTTTCATTCTCCGTTAACTGAGAACAAGCTAGTAACTCGGTATTCAGTTCTTAATCACTGATACTATGAAATATAATTAACGTTACATTTATGGAACACAACGATCAAGTTTTACTCCAATGATAATTAGATACGATAACTGTTCTGCTATGCTAATAAATAATAAAGGATCCGGGTTCAAGTCCGCCTGGGCAGAAAATTGTTTTTTTATTGCACTATAGCCGTGAGTCAACCCTGTGGGTTCTGGAGCCCTCCTAGGGTCCACCCATCCTCATAAATTGGGTACCCTTAATTAGGTAAACATCTGGTGATCGAACGTGATTCTGATCAAATCACCTGTTTGCACAACCGTTAGTCTAGTAACAGTAAGTACTCTAGTAACAGTACTTCCTTACAAAGTACTGAATCCCTAACCCTTCATAGATTGTAGTGGTACAGATTTAATAAATAAAGTGATTGTACTAGTTAATAGACGTTACACCATTCGAAGGAGACATGAATAATTTCGGCGTAATTTTTTATTTGTATTGCTATATTATTTTTCTCAATGAGTGTATTTGTTCGTATATTGCGAAGCCAAAGTGTATTCTAATGGTTCGAATACGCTTAGGTTTTTCAATACATGTTAGATCTTTTAAATGTAAATATAAAGGATAAAACATCTTTTTAAATTTTTATTAATTTTGGCATTAGTGGAGATTAAATAAAAAGAATTATTCGAATCTTTTTAGAAATACGTTACATAAAGCAGAAAAATAGCATGAATAATATATGAAATAATATTCTAATGTTTTTAAATGATAAAAAATCAGCAATTGTTTTGAAATATTTAGAGCTTATTAAATATATATAAGGGGTATTCATGATCTATGTTAAAGCGTGTTAAATGGAAAAACTCGTGTTAAATAGAAAAAAATTGCCTTCTTTTGCCGTGGTAAAACGAAATAACATTTAACATGGCTGAGAGTCTGTTACTTGGTCAGTTAAATCGAGAATGACGTCACACAAGAGACCAGTTGAGATCGCCGCCATATTAGTTGTGACTTTCAATACAGTTGTCAATTAGCTCATCTTCATTCTCTTCTTCACAAGTTTGAAGATCAATAAGACACTCATAAGCTAAACTTTCACACAAATTCCACTTTTCACTCACTCTAGGCATGTTTTAATTAATTACTTAAATCAAAACTGAAGTAAACAATAACATGAGTTCTGGAAGGAAGGTTATAAACATAAAAGCTTATACAACAAGTTGCTGAGAAAATCCGCTAGGGACTCTAATGCATTTAACGTTTAACATGACTTCAAATAGGGCTGCTCACAATCCTATAGTTATAACATTTAACATGGAAAAACATATAACATTTAACACAACATCATGAATACCCCTATAGTATATATTTCATATCTAAATTTTGATTTTCTTGTTTACACATAAAATTAAAGACCACATGAAAAAACAAGGCTACCAAATATAGTTATTGTTTAAAATTAGTTACAAAAGTTTCTGGTAGAATTTAGGATGGTGGAATCGGTCGAAAAGTAAAAAACTTTTATGCTATGAACATATACGGTGCTGTGAAAATTCGTATTTTAAGCTTTATCGAGGTGGGAATAACTTTCAACTTCGTTCCTGCCAAGAATACAACAATTTAACTGATAAGGAAGCTGAGGAAATATGAATCCGATCGGGAGAGATCACTCGGTCTCAACTTTTTCTGATTTCAATTCCGGTCTCAATTTCTACTTTGTTCTCCTTTAGCTATTCGTCAAATGAGAACAGGTATTTTTTATTTAATAAACTAAATTAAATTTACTTTAGGCAAAGAGCCCTTAACTGTTTTAAAAAGCTTTCAATATGGCTCTTGTAAAGAGTACTGAGTGATTCCAAGAAAAGCTTTGGTCTCCTGAACATTGAGAGAAATGTGAGGTATTTCGTTTTTTCCCTTTCATTAAATTTAATTCAATATAATCAATACAAATATATGGAACAAAATTAAATTTAAAATAAATTATAAAAAATTAGTATCCCTCAATATTATCAATGCTTGAACATTGATTTCTCACATGACACATAGTGCGTTAGGTTTTAATTATAACACTTATATGGAGTGTGGAGATGCAAACGGGGATTGATCTAATTTTTTATTTTTTTTTTATTTTATTCCGATCGTGAAGATTTCCAGTTTTCGATGGAAATACATGTTTTGAGTTCACCTGAATCCAAAATTCCTTGTCTCACCAAATGGTGTCTGTGAACACCCTAGCTCAAAAACGAGAAGTCGTACAAAACTGAAATTCAATATTTATGGAAATTATATGTCTAGGAAGTGATAGCAACTTTATCAATTTAAAAAAAATGACTGGAAGTGCCACTTTATAGAATCGATTTTGAACATTTTTGTCGACTTTATCGAAATCGATTCTAACGATTTTCATTTAGCTCTTTAATTTCAGCTAGGTCTTATTCTCATTGCAATAGTCTGAAAGGGCTTAAATAACGATTTAAAAAAAAAATTTCTAAGCCAAAAAATTACACATTTTAAATTACTAAAATCTTATAATCATTTTTTAAAGTTCAACCTGTTAATCCCAGATATATTTTTTTTATTCAGGTTTTTTCAAGCCTTCTTTTTTATTTTAGTTTGTTATTTCTTTAATACTACACAACAATATGATTTTTAAATTTAAAAAATGTTGTTATGGATTTGGTACATGGCCGTAGAACACAACAGAAACTAACATGTAATATTTAAATGAGTATCATGGCTATGATTTACAATACTTAAAAAAAAAAAATACATGTATCTAATGGCAAAGCATATTCGATTGAATTATAATACGAATTCAATGTTTTAACTTACCTTTTCGTACCGTAATTAGAGTAAAACAAAGTATAGTTAATAAATTATAAGTTCTATCAACAACTTCCTCTAAAGTTCCTTTAATTTTGTTTATTTGAAAAATTTTCAATGTTAGGTATAAACAAATAAAAAACTTATTAGAATTTAATGAATAAAAAAAAAATGGGAAAATTGAAATATGCAATCCTAACAGGAAAAGCCATGCCTGCCCGATCTTCTCTTATTGCATTACGACTTCGTTATCTTTTGTTAAACTGTTATATTTTTGTCCGGAAAAAAAAATTATATTCCTCATTCCCACCTCGATGAATCCTAAAATGCGAATTTTTATAGCAACAGAGAAATACAATTTTATTGTTCATAATTTTCGCCTTCCCTGGTCTTAATTTTTTTTCCGAACATTAAGAAAAGCAATAACTTCAATACGAGCCCACCAATCTACACAAAATTTAGGGACGTAGGAGGATGGTGAAAGTTGTGAGATGCCAGAGTTTTTTTAAATGTTATTCCAACTGATCAGCGTCCTGTTTACGATCGTGCATGTTTAACCCCTCAAAATATACTAAATCCTATCATATTTTACATTCAAAATTAAGGTTGGGATTCAAAAAGATGTACAACCCTAAAATTAGAAGACAGCACAATATTTTATCAAATTTATATTTTTCTTAAAAGCAACAACCATCCGTCAAAAAATCAATTTACTTGACCTAATCCAAAATGGACTCACATTAATTAAATAGGACAAGCTATCAATCAGTATACATGATGGAGGCTTTCTAACTGAAGCACTGTTGTTATAAAGAAAACTATACCTTTTGTGAAATACAATACTTTTTGCAACTGTTATAAAAAAAACTTAAAAAGTTTTATTCAATTTTAGTTTGGTTTTTAATTTTAATCTTCAGTAATCAAAATAGTAATACAATATATA
>NW_027109687.1:1068780-1087191 GCF_000696795.3 Halyomorpha halys
ATAAATTACTATGAGTATTGTTTCTGGTATATTAATTTTTTTTTCCTTTCTGGAGAAAATCCAATTTATATAAATTTTTTTTTAACTCTTGTATTTGTACAATACAAATACAGTTCTAATAAAATACATTTTTAAAACTGCTGATTCTCTTATAACTGTTTCAAACAACATTCACGTTAATTATGCATATTTTTGGGGTTCCAATATTATTTTTGTTACATTGTTATATGCTATATCATAAATTAAAATATATAATAATAATTACCAAAAGGTCTAAATAAATTTTTGGAAATTAGATTCCTTAAATTTTGAATCAGTCAAAATAACCATTATTATGTTTTTCATAATACAGTATCTATTGTGACTACACTGTCATTTATTCATTAACACCCTTAAGTTACAGAGTGTGGTCAATTAAATATTTATATATAACATAAATTACAAAAGATTTGTTTTTCATAATTAACTAAAAATATATTCCAGGAATTCATACGCTATTTAAAGATGTCAATATATTTAAAGATATCCAAACTCCTCGTTATGTACATTTTAAAATATATTTAAAATGAAAATTTATTTTTAAGTAAGATTCAAAAGCGAAGCAATAACTTTCCTCCTTTAATAATAACGATTCGAAGAACTTTACGTAACCTGAGTAATTAGAAAGAAGGCTAAAAAGACTCCCAATATTCTAAACATTTATTTTTAATTTTCAATAACACTGAATAAAGGAGTAAAAGGGAAATTCATGATTTCTTTTAAAATAATTCCTTCCTCTTCGGTAATATCTTCTTTTGTTATTTCCGTCCCTCGAGTGACGGTTTTTTTTTGTTATATTAAAAAGGTTTTGAAATTGAAATCTTCAGCTTCTTCCATAGTTATAAGTAGGGTTCGTTTATTATTATTTCTTTTGGGTTATTTGGTTTTCCGTAGGACCATCTATGATCTAAAATATTACAGTGGATTACATTCAGGAATGATAGGAATGAATTTTTTTTTCTAAAAACGAACATTAGTTAGTCACAGGTTAGATTCTACATATAGGTCCTCAGGATTTTAGCTCTAACGCATGTTGCAATATACAAAACATATATTGTGTTTATTGGTTTGATCTGATATTAAAGGTAGGAGTGCGCTTCAGAGTGATAGTAATACAACCATTAAAATTTCTGACTTTAAGTCTTTATGTTCGTATAAAATTTCGTAAAAAAAAAAAAAAAAAAAAAAAATACATTTTGAAAAAAGTTTGATACGAAATCTGCAATTGGTGAGTCGCCAAATCTAACTACATCCTGATTTTTTTTTTGTCCATTGCATTAAAGAAAATTGAAAGGTCAGGGGGAAAAATAGGTAAGTTGCATTTTATTTATTTTTTTTAGTTGAGTTACAGGTATTTATTGATATAGAATGTAAATAATCATCAGTTTTCATACTTTATCATTCAGGGAGTGAAATTGCGAGAAAAAAAACGCTAGATTTTGTGCACCATCAATTTATATTTTTTTATTTGCTTTCTTTATTTTTTTCGCATCTTTTATTCCTTTATTTTTTTTATAAGCATGGAAAGCTGAATGAAATAACTCAATAGAAAAAGTTACTTTCTTAAAACATTTCTTCCCTGGTCATTCCTTTAATTAATCGCTTTCACATCTATAAATATTTTTATCATTTAATCGTCAACACTAATTCCATCATTCCCTAAGATCTGTTTTTCATGAAATTAATTGAATCATTCAAAAACACCTGAAACATCATATATATTATATATTATTTCTAAACCCTTTTCTTCTATTCTATTAAAAATTTTTTTCAACCAAAAAATGTCACTTAGACCATCCTAGATATATATACATACCACTTAGATCCTCATTTCTTCTTCAATTATCAACATATTCGAATCGGAAATTTTAAGAAAACCCGTTACACTCTTACAAATGTCTGATTTTTTTATGTTAGTGTTCTGTAAGAGCAAATTAATGGCTCCGAAGAAATTATTAAATTGTCCATAAAATCAGAGTTAGTGAGAGTGCAAAATATGTTCCTTATATGTCTCGACTCCCATAGCTTTGTTGCACATCACTGTAACAACATACTTGGAAGTGATTTCATGTGATATATTCTTATAAGATATTGTATTAATACCATTTAATCAGAATATTTGTTCACTACATAATCTTGCCTGTGTCTTATTTTTTTAAAGCTAATAAAAAACAAAAATCGTTTAGAAGAGATTAATTTTTCTCTCAAAGTATCAACAGATTCAGATGACAGATCCTAAATTAAATTTTTGTTTTTGTATGCCCAATCACGTACATTTTTTCCTTCAAAACAATCGTCACCACTATGGGCTCTTGTCCTCAATTCTTTAGTTAATGTACATATTAAAATCACGAGTTTTCCTCAAACAATTCTTATTACTGCTTTCAAACGGGGATTCAAGTTTCACGTTTTGCTAATATTGCGTCTCGCTAGACACAAAGACTCAAAAAAGTTAATGAACGTGAAACAGCTTAGTTATGGATGAACGAATGTTGAATGACTTAGATTTTGAGTATCTAGATTAGCTTTAAATTTGAAAAATTGGTATTAGTAATTTCCTTTTTATTGCATTCCATCGTTAATAGAATTCAAAATGCCTATACTGTACTATACTGCCTTATACTGTGCTAAGAGAAAGGAGAAACTAAGTTATCGTCTATCTATAAAAGAGTTAAAAGTACATTATTTCTTTGTTTGACAAAGTACTATATAATTGTAATTTCTTTCGGATTATTCTTTTATGGCTCATTAGCACCCTATGATAAGAATACATTTTTCATTATATCAACTTTAATTTTGAGACTTTAGTCTCGCTTGATTCACAATCGGCTACTCTGTGAAGTGGTTAGGAGAAGAGAATCGATTAGTATCCCTTATTAAGAAGCAAAATAGATCTTAAGAAATGATGAAAGTATTCTTAACGATGAAAGCAATTGAAGTGGTTAATGAATAAATGGTCAAGAGAAAAAAGTAAAAACCTGTAAGCCACTTTTATTAAGTGAAACTTCTTTAGTCATACTACAATTCAAAGGAAAAAAATTATACTGGGGCAAATTTATTTCGTGACGGGAGGGAACGCTCAAGATGAAACGGTGGGGGATAACGCTCGATAATTAACATTTAGATTTAAATTTCTTAAAAACTAATAATCCCATCTGCATTCCGTAAGTGAGGGAAATGTTCAGCATTTGATTTTCTTCGAATTTTATCTGACCCTATACCGAGATAGAGAAGCGAAAAGTGGAAAAAATAGCGCCAGAAATGAAATAATAATGAATTTTTGAACATTTGAGTTTAAATATCTTGAAAACCAAAACTCGTTTATAACATATTATTGTAAAATAAATATCATTATTAATAAAATTTCAATACATTATTTTATTTCCTGAAGCTTTACTTCTGTACTTGATACAGAACTTGTGTTCTGCCACAATGTTTTTTAATAGCGTGTTTAGTAACCAAGCATTCAAAATCAAATTTTCCGTTGTTACGGAGTGTTAAAATTCGAAAAAAAAAAAATTAATTCGATCGATAAAAACTATCTGAAAGAAACTATATTTTCGTTCTGAATCAATTGATACCAGTGACTCGATTTAAAAAAATAAAAATAAAATGCGACTTACCTGTTTTTTCCGGACCATTCAAATGAATTTCGTTTAATATTTGTTTATTTTGATAAATTAACCCTCCTAAAGTTAACAATTCATCCAAGTATTTTTTTTTTTAACTACAAAAGAAAAAGAAAAAAATATCATTCTAACTAGGCCACCAGGGAATTGGGAAATGTTAATAGTCCATGAAGGCTGCTGGCGTCAATCGAATGTTTTGTCGCTATAAGGAGACCCTCTGGTATATATTCATGTATATTCATATTTCTAGTTAATCAACCTTTATTTTTAGGTTGTTCAAACTTACACTTTTACGCCGTGTGTACCCTCAGCTAGCTAACTAGCGACCTAGATACAGCGTGAAGTTACGCCGAATTAACTTCATCACAGTTTAATAACACTTGAGGAGACCTTGTTCACCTAGGCTGCATAATTAACGCTGTCACATAAATCTACGTTAAGTTGGCAGCTAACTACCTCTACATCTTCCCCTAACAGTCAACTTGTCAATAGGAAATATCGGGAAGTTGTCTGCTTCGGTTCTCTCATTTGGTTATTTCTTCTAGTATCTTCTTCATTGGCACAGAAACCCTTAAAAGTCAAGGCCTAAAGTTATTAGTCATCTCTTATTATTCTGCTTTCAAGGTTCTATAACTTCTAGAAATATCTGTAGACGATTTTTACTCTATTGGCTACTATATAGTAGGAGTATACTAGTAATATAATACTCCTATTATATTACTAGTATACTCCATTGTAAAAAACTCATTATCACATTAATTTTTTATATTTTGTACTTATTAGTATTTTAAGACTATATCACTTTGACAATATGTGTTTCTGATAAATTAAATAAAAAATCAAATCAAATTTTTGTACTGATATGTAAATAGTTGACTGTATGAGGAGTAGATGCGGCCAGCAAAAATACACAAATAAACGAAACTTATTTATTTGTGCCGACGTTTCAACCTTTATTTCAGGTCTCCATCAGAGCTGAAAAAAACACACGAGATAACAACCTTAATTCAGAGACAAAATATTAAAGTTGTTATCTCGTTTTGTTTTTTCAGCCCTGATGTAGACCTGGTCAGGTAGAAACTTCGCCACTAAATAAGTTTCGTTTATTTGTATATTTTTGTTGACCGCACCCCCAACCATCTTCTTCTCAAAGTGCGTCAGCCATTTAGTCTCAAGATTGCAGATAACAATTTATGATTCATTAGTTGGTGATCGTGGATGTTATATGGTTGGAGAAGCTGTCTGTGAGGAAACTCGTTTTGTTAGTGCCAAAATTGGGCAAGTATTTCAGGCCTTAATCTGGTCTATGTTAAAAAAAAACAAGAAATCAATCATAATCAATAAATTTGAAAACAGAATAACATGAAAATAAGCACATCATACATAATATAGGTACATGGGAAAAAAATATCCAGTGTAAGTATTATAAGATGATAAAAACAGTATGAGAATAAAATAATATTAATTTTAAAAAAGAGGAGAGAAGAAAACTTATATGTAATTAATTAAATATTTAATATGCAGCAACATTTCTCCCTGCACTTGGCAGTTTGTTCAGGGATGGTAAAATAAGCAATTTTACTTAAATTTGTAAAAAAATAAAATCATTAATCAACAGAAAACAAAACAAGGAATCAAGGACAATTGGAACATGAATCTGCGAATTCTACGATGGACTGTCTAACAAACAACAATGAAACATTGATTCGACGATGAACTGTCCACAATCCTAATTAATGCTGCAAAAAATAGTATTTTCTTTACCACAAGTTAATAAAGGGTGTACAAAAAGCCAAAATGTCTATTAAGAAGATATAATATACAATAATATATATTGTATATTTTTATTTTATATTATATATTTTTTGCATCGGATAACAGGTTCATTATGCTAAAATGATTGTACAACTCTAAATAACAGTAAGAAGTTTGGTATAAACTATTTTAACCATTTTTTCTGCTAAGCGGACGAAACATGTAGGTTTTTCATCCCCCATTTTTTTTTTAATATTAGATGGTAGTTTATGTACGAGTATCTTAACACCTTCTTAAAGCTCTATATGATAAAAAAGTAAGAAAAAATCATAGAGATGGTATTTATTTAAATGTATATAATGGTTCAACTAGTTTTGGTACAAATATATCAACCACGACTAACCTTAATTTTTTTTGTTAGATTTTTAGTTGTAATCCATTGTCTTGTCCTATGTTGAACTTTTTTCAATACATTTTTGTCGTGACCTATTCCGTTATATCTATTAAGTTTGCTAATCACTCTATATGCGAATCATAAATAAAGGATGTGTCTAGATGGTACTTTTATTTATTGTAATGCCTATAGTTTATTAAGGGGGTATTTATACCTCCAGTGTGTACTTGGGTGACAAATGAACATATACATGGCATTCGTGAGTTGTCTTCAGCTTGTTTGTTACAAACTCATATTTCTTGGACCGTTTGTAGCTGATAGAGTTAAGCGACTGCCTCTTGACTGCAGTTTTACTGGTTCGAATCCAGCCAGGAGGGTCGACTTCTATTTCTGTGGCGGTCTTACAAAATGAAAACTTCAACTCCCGCCATGGCTAGAATAGGCTGATTACCTCTAAATAATCCCCTCCTCCCGCATATCAGAAATGATAAGGAAGGGTTAAAAAAAAAAGAATCATATTTCTAATTAATCCTGATTTCTGTTGACTCCTTTAAAAAATAAGAATAATTAATTTAATTTCAAAATGGATTAGCTGAAAACACTTCTATCTATGAGCTTCCCGAATATTGATGACAAATTATTGAATACTATTTTTACCCCATATTAATCAATCACTTATTTCATAGATATCATGATTATTTTAACCCTTAATATTTAAATGACTTTATATTTTTTTTTCTGTTTCAGGTACGTATTTATTTGAGAGTAGGAAGGACAGTAATTGTGAGTAATCATATAATTTTTTTTTTAATTTTACTATTTCCAAATACTATTTTATCTAATTGAACGGTTTGTTATAGGTGTGACACTTAATGTCTTTCGGGGGACATGTTTCGGATAATAGATACTTGATATATATCTTCGATGGCTGATTTCTTTAAATGTTTTATAAAAACTTAACCTTAAAAGAAATAATCTTTTTTTTTTTTTTTAATAATAACTGTATACATATATACACATCAAGTAAATTTGCTGTAAGTGATATTATGACATGATAAAAACATGTGAAGATCTACCCATTGATAGAACTCCAAAAACATTTCTAAATGAGAATATCTCGAGGCCATCTTCTTTTCAGACGCCTAGGAGGATTATTAGGTAGTGAAGGAGAAGTCAGGTTACAAACGAGTTGGTTTAGGTGGTTGGGAAGTTTATTATGGAAGGATTGGTATCTGGTTTCGGGTCTGTTCAACAGGAATAAGTGGGGTATTATTAAAAGATAAGAAATGATCTTAAAATGGCAATATGTCTCCATTGATTTAATTTCTGAATTAGCCATTCAAAAACGATGTTGAAGTTAACTTTTACTATTTATCGTTAAATTTAATACATTTCTCTAGTTCATAGACTTCAGGTTTGTATTCTGCCCAGGTATTAAAGAATAGTTATTTCGCTCTTTAACGCAAAGTAAAGTCTTATGTCTCCATATGAATTATTTTCAGCTTAACATGTGTATCAGAACCCTCCTTCAATATTTAGGTAACACTCTTTTAATGATCATTTAGGGCAGAGTTTCTAAACCTGGGACATGTCCTCTTCTCGATGGAGATGTAGAAAAAAATATGTATGATTTTATATTTTCCCTCTTCTTCCACCAAAAAATTTACCTGTATTATAATTTAGTGTTGAAGGAGGTCCAATTAAAGAAAGTTAGGTTTATTTTCTTAGTAAAATCACAATTGACTAACTTGTTTTGTTGAAATTAGTGGGTGGCTCATAAAATTGATATACTAAAGCAGTTTTTAACTACCTTAAAAAGGCATAAAACTCCTGATTCAATGTTTATTGTTTCACTTTTATGAGTAATTAGAAATTGATTTGACTAGTCTGTCATGCTTATTGCTATTTTTTTTTTATCCTGTTTAAAAATTATAATTTTTTATTTTTTTTTTTCGTACCTTCCATTAATAAGGAAAAAAGGAAACTAGGTACATGGAAAATATGTAGGTTGAGATTTTGCATCCTTTTTCTACCAGGGATATTTTAAGGTTTTAATTCAATTGTACACTGTATGTGTAAAGTCAATTTAAAAATTATATTTATTATGAAAAAATAAACAACCATACATAATAAAGGTGTTGATAATAAATATAATTAAAAATTATATTTATTATGAAGACCTTCATTATGTATGGTTGTTTATTTTTTTAGAAGGATTCATTTTTAAATCATTAACTATTGAACAAAATGATTGATGAAAAAATCTCCATAGGACCACAATAAACCTACATTGTTTAAAATCAAAACTATACAAGAGTATGTATAACAATGTAAGAATATATATAAGTATATTTTAGAATAGGTTTTAATTTTATTTTATATACTTTTTTTTTTTAATTTTAGTAACGTTTCGGCCCTTTATTATTGACCGTTTTCAAACTTTTTTCTTCCATGCCCTATTCACATTAATATTATTTTGGTACATGTTTTCGAGGTATTAACTATCAGTACAGGTCATTTTATATTGTAGGAATGAAACGTCAGAATTTTTTTTAATTAATTTTATTTGTAATATTGATATATATTGTAGATGAAAATCCTCAAGAATAAAATGCTCAACTTTTTCAGGGCCCTGTTTCGTAATGAAAACTAATAGTATTGGTCCATAAATACAAGTATAGAAACAACGTGATACTAATACTTATATTTTTCATAATAGGGATGGCTATTATTGATATCACAGCAGTTAAGATGAACTAAAGTACAAGTTACTATTGTACAAATCAGTGTAATTTTACTCAATTGTATCTACAAGACTGATAGTATCAGTTTGTACTTTATTATGAAACAGGGCCCTGGATTAGTATTGAAACCAAATAATTTTAATAATCAGTTTGAAAATAACCAAGTGTTACTAAAATGTTGAAACTATATATATAAAAACTTTATATCTTTTTTAGTTGTTTTTTTTTTAAAGAAAACAATGTGGGTTTAATGTGGTTCTTAGGAAAAAAAATTCTGATTGATTGTTGATAATTTAAAAATAAATTAAAGCTGTTGAAAAAAAAAAGTATTTTGAATACAATAGAGGGAATGAAAAAGCCAAAACCGAAGGAGGGAGGTCGAGAGCAAGAAGGATTTTTATTTATGAATTCTTTCTTTTGTCCTCGTTTTTAGAGGCCGTAAAAGGAGGAAAAGTGGGCCTAGAATGGTTGAAGTTGTTTTCCTGAAAATAACTTTGGAGAGCTTTGGCCGCTGGAAAATCTACTTTTCATGCTCACAGCTGCACATACCCTACCGCTCCGCGGAGATTCATTTATAAGCCAGGCAGTGGAGAGGTGTTAAAGTGCCATAAATATTCAAGAGCTTTCCAATATTAGGACATCTCGATATTGAGGATATTCAATGAACTCTGAATTATTGATAAAATTACTATGAAGTAATTAGTGAATTGCTATGAAAGATAAATGATTAACTTTTTTAATTTTTATTGTAAGTAATAATTTTATTATTTCATTCTTCGTATGTTACATTAGGAACTAAAAATAACCATTATTTTTAAACTTTATCGGTTTCGCTAGTTCGCCTACATACGTTTTCTCATAAAATAATTATTAATACTTGTATCAGAGAAATATATAATAGAGCACAGGGGAAAGTAATCATGATGAAAAAAACTAATACATCGCATTTATTTTAATGTTTCGACATTCATTATATAATTAAAGTTAGCCAAATTATTATTTTCTATATTTTTATTGACACTCAACCTCTAAAGCACAAGCTCGCGCTGAGGGCTGAATTCCGAAAAAGTGCCATACAAGCGATTTAGTTTTTTGCTTACACAATAATAAAAAATAAACAAAGAAAAATTAAAGCAGTAAAATTTCCTACAAAATGCATATATCATTTTTGACCAACCTGCTCCGCTTAAGAAAGACCACTTTTTGGTTTATTGTGAAAAAAGAAAAACAAAACTTCCTTCTACTGGATTAGAAGGATTAAATTGGCCTTTTCATGTGAACTTCGAAAATGAATTGCTAGAAAATTTTGCCTGCTTCAATTTTGTATTGAATTTTTATCTTAAAAATGAAAATGAAAAATTGAAAACAATTCTATTATCTGAAATATTATAGCTCTCATTAGTGGCGTCACAGATTTTCGCTTTAGCCGGGTAAATTAATTTGTTTTTTCGTTAATCTGATGTTACTTGAAATCGCTATAAAAGTAGCCCAGACTTTGAAAATTACTTAACGAATTTTCAGAAAGAAATTATATACATATATATTTTAACGACATGTTTTGAGGGTGCTGAATCCTAAATTAAGGTTTTCTGCTAAGCTTTTAGGTGGCTAACCAACGAAAACAGAAAGTAAAAACCAAAATGTTGTATTTTCTTTTTGCTTATAACTCGAAAACTAAGCATTTTGGAAGATAAACATTCAATAGAAGACTGGAAACATTTCTTACTAAATGCGTATGGGTGAACATAAGCTCAACACGTTAAGTAAATTAAAATGTAATAAATTTGAAATTTTTAAAAATGTACTCCCTGAGAAAAAAAAAATTTAAATTATGTTTTAAGAAATTTTAGCATATATAATGTTGCTTATCATATGCAAGGATATTTAATATACTGTAAAATTACCCTTATAATATATCTCTAACTAAATTAGGAAAGCGTCTGCTGCCATTCCAAAACTTGTTCTCCGTTTTTTAGCCCCTTTAATTTGGACTTAACAATTCTTTAATTCATTATATTCATAAGAATTCATTTGTATAAATAAGCTTTTCTTTTTTCATCTTGAGGCATTTAGATGAAACTTATAATTTCTCAAAATATCGTTATTTCAAATCTCCGAAACAGGAACCAAATAATCTTCCAAGCTCGGATCTCCATCGAAAAATATGGAATCTTTTAATAAAAATATCGATGTTTAAGAAACATCGGTATCTGTTATCTATCGAAAGTTGTAAGCCTGAAAAAACATAAACTAATCAATACAACGTTTAAGACTTTTTTTTAGAAAATATTTTCAATTCCAAAATTTTCTTGAATTTTTATTTATCCTATCGGCTTATACAATTTTATTCATTCAAATTCCACTTATTTTTTTATATTTTCTCTACTAGTAATTAAACTTTTCCTTTCTATCTATTTTCAAGCTGGAATTTTATACTTTATGAAATACTTTAATATAATCAGATTCCGAAGATTTTAAATTATTACATCATTTATATAAATATTTTTCGCGTTAAGAGTTTAGTTTATTACAAATTATGCTTTCGTTTCCTTTTATATTCAAAAAAATTATGTGAAACTAACTACTGAATCATTACTCTTCCTATTAAAGTGCAATTCCAATCAGCATTTTAATATTGACTCTTGCATATTTAAGTTCACACCTTTTATGAACAAAGAGATGTTACAATACCAACTCGGAGGGAACAATGAAACCATCTTTTACCCCAGCTTTAGTACATCCTTCTATTGTGCGAGGGCTAAGTCCTGCAATAGCCGTAACGACTCGCCAAAGGTTCTCAGAGCTTTCCCCCGAAGCTCAACATTCAAGATCAATACAATTGCAACTTATGGCAACCGAGTTCAAGGAGCGAGAATGCGAAAGATACTCTCTTGAAGAGCTTGGCAATATAATAACCGTTATGTGGTAAGCTTGAAATTTTAAAGTCCTTTTGTTGAATTCGTTTCGAAAAGTACTGCAATAAGCTTTCGCTAAATATATATTGTGTTTAAGTTTTTACTTTGAATACTATAAAAATATTATTTTGTAATGTTTAATTCAATCACTAAGAGGGTGACAAACATCTCTTCCAAATGATGTTTAAATATTTTTACAAAAGATTTTTTTTTCTTGTTTCTTTTTAAATTAATATATTGGAAGTAATGATATTTAATTTTATATTATTTTTTTGATTATTTAAATTTTGAAATTTAGTTCACCTCCAATAATTTCAGTATTGAGCATTAGATCATTGCAACTCCAGATTGAATAGTACATTTTAAACATATAACATAACGATTCCCAAAGTGTTCTGTATCAGTATACGATGATCTTAGATAGAAAAGGTAAAGCCCTACGAAACTGAAATCATATTTAAGACAGATATATATCTGGGAATTTAAACTGACATTTTCGTTAAAATCGACGTCCCGTAGATACCACTTGATAGAATGGATTTTTCACGTTGTTTTTTTTTTGTTTTTCTCAAAAACGAGTCTTACGATTTTGACTAAAGTCGGTATATCACTGTATACTTAGGAGATCTTTAATATCAGATAGGTTTTATTCTCATTGATAATAGTTTGACAGCTTAAATTTATTTTGTTCATTTAAAAAAAAAAAAATACAAATTTCTCATTGTTAGCAATGATAACCACTGGATAAATACAAAATATTGAAGCATTTTATGTATAACTATAGGAGAAATACACAGGAGAAAACCTGATTGGAAAGGAAAAAGCCGAGACCTTCCGATCTTATCCCGATTGTATTATAGCTTCTTTATCTTTTTTTAAACTTCTGTATTCTTATCAGGAACAAAATTTATATTTGTTAGCCTTGAGACACCCTAAAATACTAATTTTTATAACAAAAATGGTTGTTCATAATTTTCGCCATCCCCAATCTATAGATATTTTTTCGAAAATGACAGAAATAGCGATGACTCAAAACTTAAGGACTAATTTAGGTAAGTGAAAGTTGTGTGATGCGCCTACAACACCAGATTTTTAAAAATTTTATTTATTATTTTATTTATATGTATGTATATTGGGGAGCAGGGTGACTCAATAGTAAGACACAAGTGAAAGTTGTGTGATGCGCCTACAACACCAGATTTTTAAAAATTTTATTTATTATTTTATTTATATGTATGTATATTGGGGAGCAGAGTGACTCAATAGTAAGACACTGTGGTACTAACTCCGGGTTCGAATCCAGCTGTGACAGACAATTATTCTGTTGCTGTAGCCCTGAGTCCATCCAGTAGATTCAGCTCACCGTGGTCCACCCAGTCTCATAATGTTGGTACCCTTAATTGAGAAAAACTCTGACGGTCGAACGTGACCAAATTACCTCCTTACACAACCGTTGGTCAAGTACAGCACCTCTGACCCTTCATGGATTGTAGGGATGCAAATTTATTACTCTTTATTAGTCCATGTATCATTGATCTAGGGCAATAATTTATTTTAATTTAATTCTTTTAAAATTTCTTGAGGTTAATCACTTCCATAATTTGAAATAAATTATTATTTATTTATACATGACAATTTTACAACGTTTCGGGACCACTGTCCCATATTCATGCACTATAAAACCATAAAATATTATAAACCATATAAGATTTCATATGGGAAATCATGAGGTTTTATAGTGCATGAATATGGGACAGTGGTCCCGAAACGTTGTAAAATTGTCATGAATAAATAAATAATAATTTATTTCAAATTATGGAAGTGATTAACCTCAAGAAATTTTAAAAGAATTGACTCACCAGACTTCCTAGAGAGATAATCCAGATTTTAATTTATATATGTATACATGGTTGAGTGTATGTGAATTAAGAAGAAAGGTCCGGCTTGTGATTAGGAATCAGGCTCGTGCCAAGCAATGTTTATTCCTGACCGCAACCTTAACCCATCTTCTTATTTATTATTATTTCGAAATATTGTATTCCCTGCCACAGAATTGTCTCTCACCATACTATTATATCAGTTATACAACCTACAATCATCCAGGTTCCTGCATCACTTTAAAAAAAAAAATGCTTATTTTTCGAATTATATGCAATAAAAATGAAATAAACACAACATATTGGTTTTTATCTCCTATTTTAATTATGAAGTCGCAAACTATCTACATAGCTAACCTGAATTTCGGCTTCAACGTCTCAAAAATTAAGTATAATCATTTAAAAAAACACCTATACTTTTTTTTTTTGAAAACGCCTTGTGTGAATCTTCGATGTCTGGACTATTTTTATAAGTTCTCTCTCTAGTCTTCGCGTCTCAGATTACACGAAAAGATGTAAATTTAAATGTAAAAAATGTACCTCGCAACGCCACTTATGAGCAAAAAATAGTCCAGATTGTAGAGCTTTTAGTTTTTTACATATAGCTCTAATTTTTTTTTTTCCTACGCCACAGGAAATGGGCTATTACGCCATTTTCCCTCTCGCAGCCCAATACAATTTTACTCTTTCTCTTAGTTGGTCCGCATCCAGCTCAACATCCTCCAGACCAACACACCCCAACAGGTGGTCCCCATCCATGTCCCCCATCTTGCATAGAGGACATTTCGGGGAATCTACGATGCCAATTCGATAGAGGTGTTTTTGGAGCTGATAATGTCCTGTTACTAGCCGGAAACAAGGCACTCTCTCAGCTCTACTAAGATTGCCGGGAATTCGTTTATTCTTATGCAGTAGGCTCTCCCACTTCTTTCCTTCCGCTTGAACTTTGTGCCAAGCATTTGTTCTGTCCTTACAATAAGAGCTTATAAGTGATTTTACTGTTCTGTAGGAAAGTGGTAAAATAGCTGGTTCTCTGAACAACCGAGCTTAGCCAACTTGTCAGCTTGCTCATTACCATCTATACGAACATGGCCTGGTATCCACTGCAGAGCTATAACCCTTCCTCTTTTCTTCATGATAGCAGCCATGTTTCTGCACTTTTCTTCCGTGGGTGACCCTGGGGCATCTGGTGTTGTTAATTTTTGTATTACGGCTTGGGATTCGCTGAAGATTACAGTGTTATCATTGCCTTCAATAGTGGCTTCCATTGCGAAGCAGATAGCCTGCATTTCTGCATCATTATTATCACATCCAGATAGTTCGAAAACTAAAGTAAGTCAAATTTTCAACGAAACTCGTATATTATATACCATTTTCGATAAATGTCGGTTAAGTGCATTTTAGACAATTTTATAGTTGATTTGAATATGTTCCACAGCAGTAAGTCTGAATCGCATTCAGTATTTCGTTATATAAGTTTCGTTTGTAAAATACGTTACAACAGAAGTAATCCTTGAGTCTTGGGATTTCAATGGAATCAGTTCTTACACTCTTGCTCATTTATAGTTACTTCTTGACAAGTATAACATTACGTAAATTCATTTACTTAAAAAGTATTAAAATATAAAGTGAATAATATCCCAGTGTTTTCAATTATAATCAACCCGCTGAGCTAGTTTATTTGTGATGGAGTTAGAAAGCTGAAGAGCAGTAGATATTTACTTTTTTGTGCTGAGCCAGAAAAACTTATATAACTTTTTGAGAAAGTTGCTTGTCGCTGCTAAAAAGTTTAATACACTTCATAAAATTCGTCTTAACGGCTGACAATATTCTCTGTTTGATACTTTCTAAAGATTGAATACTATTCTATTTATTACTAATGTCTTGAAAAAAATTATAAATATAAATTGCTTTCAATGTTTTAATTTTTAAAATATTGCTATGTTCTGTCTCGGGATTTAGTCGGGATGCCAGGATAATCGCTAAAGGCAATTATCCAAAATAAGTTAATAAATTAATTTATATTGAGTCCTGCAAAACTATTATTATAATTGGATTCTTTTCCAAAGGTTTATTGTGTGTAACCAGTTACCAATTAAATACCTTTGTATTTAAAAAATATTGTTACCATTAATTATATAATATAATAAGGGGTGGTATTGGGAAATATAATAGTATATTAACTATATCAAGGAACAAAGTATTTATTTACATTGATATGATTTAAATTATAATATGATTGAAATGATTCAGATAATTGGTTTGTCATTAAATATAGATTATTACATTATTACCTAATATATATCTGAATGAGTGCTGAGTTGGTTGATTTGGGTGGTGCTTGTAGTAACCTGAGTGTCATCTTATTCATAAGAGATGGCGTCCAGGTCTCATAGCCGTTCTTCGGACTTCGCCACGTCGAAGTGCATCTTGCCCTTTCTTCGGTCTTCTTACTTCTGCCCCTCTACTTTTTTTTTCCTACCTCCTATTTATTTAAATTTAAAACAATTACAATTACATACAATATCCCTCTACTTTTTTTTTTCCTACCTCCTACATTATTTATTTATTAAAACATTTACAATTATATATACAACTTATCATCTAAGAAACTATACCTAATGCAATTTACAATTTTTCTTTCTTTCCCTTACAGCATAAATCCCTCTACTGCTTCTGTGTCTTCGTCTTCAATGCCTCTTTTTCCTGGTCAGATCCCCCTCTCGTTCGTAGAGGAGTTACCTTTCCGGAACCTTATTTCCCATTGGCTATCATCAGCCACGCCCAAGAAAAATACATTACAAGGTGGTGGTACACTTAGAAAAGTGTTTGGTGCTTGTGTTGTTTATAATTGACCTGACTACCGACAAAGCCAGCAGGCAATACCTGTTTTAATAGATTTGTTCAGAAAGGACCCTTTCACCTGTGCCTCTTAGCCACCTGAAAAGTCCCCTTTGTTGACATACCCGGTATGACAAGACATATGACAGACTTTTTTAATAATAATAATTGCTAATACCTCGATACATATCAATATGAATGTTTTATTCGGACGTCATAAATTCAGTCGAAGGATGAGTATCCATCTTGTTCTAAATGCATAGCCAAAATCCTATTACAGTACTTTATGGTCCATGTTGCAGATTTTGTAGAGAATAGTATTGGTAAGGACCCATTGTTTTTCCCGACTATTAAACCGTTTTAAATATAATTTTTAGAATATTTATTAAATTAAAGACGTAAAATGTTTCAACTGCAGCAGTTTTTTTTTTGTTTTATTTCATTACTGTATTTTAATAAAATGTAAATAATATTATTAAAAATTTTGAAAAAGATTGATAATCAACGGATAAATTAAAATGAATCAACACTAAAGTTAAACTTTCCCCTTACCCCTGACTACATATTTTTACTGCTATTGATATAAAAATATTAACTAAAATCTCTCCTATATGAATCATGTCCTAAATAATTGTATGAAACTTCCCTACTAGAAAGAACTTAAAAAGCAATTTAGATAGAAAAGAGAACGCTGGTTCCTGTTGAACGACCCTAGGTTCAATGCTTGCTGTCATAAAGGCACACATCTTCAGATTAATTAAGATCGTGGTTTTTCAGGCTCTTCTTTGAATTACTCAATCATAAAATGATTATCTCGCAGGTATTATTGTAACCGCATTGTATTCCAAGGTGCTTGATTAGGATCGAGAAACTGACATATTCTATTAATATATAAATAACTTGGTTAGAATTTTTTAATATTAAGTGATCAACTTGTTAATAGTTGAACAAATATGACCCAAAAAATTCAAAATTCTGATTTACGATGAAATTCGTTTCAAAAACCCAGTTGTCCTTTTTGATTGAGGGAAATCATAGAATTCAATTCCCCCTCAGTAGCTTAGCCCTTATTAGCTCAAACGCGGTGCTTGTCGCGATGACGTGTTCGGCAGTTTCCGGAACTCCATAGCTGGGGGATAGGGGCTCTGTGGTTAGCTGTAAATGTTTCTGTATAACTGTTGAAAAGTAGGATACCTGGGAATTCAACTAGATCGCCACCTTACCTGGAATCATCATATCAACATTAAACTAGCTCAAACCTACGCAAGGTAGCTATACTATATCCTATCCTAAACATAAAACCCAAATTAAAACCAGAAACTACTGTTCTTATTTTTAAAACAATTCTCAGGCTGTAGGCAATGTATGGGTGTGAAGTCTGGATAGCGGCGTCCTTTACGAAAATGAAACAATTACAATTTTTCAAAATAAAATCCTGCATAAGAAATAGCTAATTGCATCGGGAATTACAAATGGAGTCGATAGAGGATTACATAAAAAACGGTTCATGAAGTTCCACTCCCATTTACCGCCAGTACAACTTAGGAAACCCAACCTCAATCTGAAGACTAATTCACACTACTTATATTTTATTATTGTTTTTTCTTAAAATTAATTTGTGTTTTTTTTAGCTATTAGAGGGCAATTGTTTGTTTTGTTAGGTTTACGATTGTCGTTATTTATGTTATTAATTTTACTTTTCTCTTTTATTAAGAAGCATTATTTTTATCTATTTATTTTACCTTATTTTTTAAAAATTATAATGTTATAAATAGTTAGGGGTGTCCGTTGTACGAGGCTATACCCCATCCCCATAATCAATTGTTAAAAAAAAAAATGTAACGGTTAAATCAACCATATAAGGCCCACTAGGCTGATCTGGTATTAAATAAATATAACTGTTGAAAGAATACTTTACTCTTTTGGATATTTGCTGGAGTAGTTACTAGAGTTTATTAATAAGAAACAGTTAATATATCAGAATGAATAAACTTCAAAATAAACCGGTAATGTAAATCCATTTTTTTATGTTTTTATTATCTCTTTACAAATATATAAAGAGTAGGAGGAGTATTAGATTTTTGGAAAAACGAAAATTAAGATTATCTCTCTAGGAAGTCTGGTGAGTCAATTCTTTTAAAAATTTTTGAGGTTAATAACTTCCATTTTTGAATGAATATTTATTATTTATTCATGATATTGTACAACGTTTCGGGA